>NW_015648568.1:70987-82831 GCF_001515625.1 Sinocyclocheilus rhinocerous
ATATATATATATATATATATATATATATATAAATTACTAAATAGGTTTAGGTAAAAAAATAAATAAATAAATAAGTATAAAGGAATATAGAAATATAAAACATTAAAATAAAATAATATATAAGTTATATTATTTATTATATCCCATGAAGGAGTTTATGAATGATATATTATATAAAATATTTTATTTGTAAATTGTGTGCATGTGTACATTTAGCACCTCGTCAAATAACCCACAAAGCTATTGGAGAATTAAACAGCAACAGTGGTATTTCTTCACCTCTGCTGTATTCCTCAGGGAGCCGCGAGAAATCACTACATGGAGTCACAACCTCTGTTCATTACCACATTAATGTCCTTGCTCACTGCTCACCCTGCTTTTATATGGGATCACAAATGAATCTGCATCTTAATTAGATGACCTCTAGAGCAGACGCTCATCAGGAAAACAATCAGGAGCATCCATACATAAAAACACCGTCCGCTTTCCGTGCTGCTGCTAAGCTGCATTTCTGCAATTTCAGCTTTAGAAACTTTCTGGAGAGCAGGATCCGGATGCTGTACATAATGCCTCGATTTACCGTGTATCTTGTATCCAGATATTGTCCGTTTCCCAACAAGATCGCATTTAGCAGCCAGGTGTGCACTCAGATAAGGTTGTGATCGGATTGGAAATCCCACTCATGAAGTGGATGTTCTCACTTTCTGACCGGATCTGGATGCTTGCAACCAACAAGAACAAACCCAAAATACCCCACAGGCAGCAGACATGCTGTGCACTAATTAGACATCAAGCCAGTCATCAATGATGAATGAGATGACTGTCATATCACACAGTTTACTACGCAAGCTCATTCTCTGAGTACAGTAAACACGAGAGTACAATCTAACGCATGCATTTGTTTGACGTTGTCGTATTTGTGTCGCAGAACATTTGCCTTTTAAATCATAGCGTGTCTGTTAGAGCGCAGCTCATTGCCCACAGACCGCTATGTTAATGATGCATTCGCATCGCCACCGGGCAAATGCATGCTAATTTGTGTGCCACACACCGAACGTCTTTGCCTCTTATTGCACAGGCTAATTTGTTTGAACACTATACATAGTAAGTCAAATAGCAGTCTAGTGATGCAAGCAGTTGTGGGAAGACATGAATGATGATTTGAACCTGCATCAGTTTGTGTCAGATTTGAGTGTGCATCAACAGCACACACTGCAGCAGCTGACTGATACCTGTAAGTGAAGTGTGTGTGTGTGTGTGTGTGAGAGAGAGAGAGAGTGTGTGTGTGTGTGTGTGAGAGAGAGAGAGAGTGTGTGTGTGTGTGTGTGAGAGAGAGAGAGAGTGTGTGTGTGTGTGTGTGAGAGAGAGAGAGAGTGTGTGTGTGTGTGTGTGAGAGAGAGAGAGAGTGTGTGTGTGTGTGTGTGAGAGAGAGAGAGAGTGTGTGTGTGTGTGTGTGAGAGAGAGAGAGAGTGTGTGTGTGTGTGTGTGAGAGAGAGAGAGAGTGTGTGTGTGTGTGTGTGAGAGAGAGAGAGAGTGTGTGTGTGTGTGTGTGAGAGAGAGAGAGAGTGTGTGTGTGTGTGTGTGAGAGAGAGAGAGAGTGTGTGTGTGTGTGTGTGAGAGAGAGAGAGAGTGTGTGTGTGTGTGTGTGAGAGAGAGAGAGAGTGTGTGTGTGTGTGTGTGAGAGAGAGAGAGAGTGTGTGTGTGTGTGTGTGAGAGAGTGTGTGTGTGTGTGTGTGTGTTGGAGCACATATACTTCATGCTCCTGACGCGCTGAACACGATTAGCTACTCCAGCTCACTGAACGCAGAAGAGTGATCTACTGCAGAGCTCCAGCGACTCACACAACTATTCACTGCATACTTCATTCTGGAAGAAGTTTTGACAATCAAACATTTCTACTGTCGATTTATAACAATGACATTTGGAAATTATCTTTCAGTCTCTATAAACCTTTTGAAATCTGCAATGTGAGAAGTATAAATGTATGACGGTTTCCACTCAAATATTGTGCGGCACAACTGTGTTCAACATTGATAATAATCAGAAATGTTTGTTGAGCAGCAAATCAGAATATTAGAATGATTTCTGAAGATCATGTGACACTGGAGACTGGAGTAATGATGCTGAAAATACAGCTGCGCATCACAGAAATACATTACAGTTTAACAGATAATATTTGTTAGAAAAACTTGTGAAAAATGAAATCACAATTACCGTATTTATTGTTTTAATCCGTTGTAGAAACAGGCTTCCATACAGAACTCATCAAACTCATCTGTCGTTGGTGCTTTTTTTTCCCTTTAAGATGTTGTCACATGGATGTTCCTGGATGATGAAGTCATTAATGAACCAACCTAATTATAGCGATTTAAAAGAAAGGAAAGTGTTATTAGTGCAGCAAGTGGATGCTGCACACTGGTGGTGGTTGAGGAGAGACCCCCGCCCCACATGATTGCAAAGCGCTTTGGGTGTACAACAATACACAATAAAGCACTATATAAATGCATCATTCATTCATTCATTCATTCATTCATTATTAAAGACACGGGAACAAGCTATACATTTATTAACATTACAAATATATTCCCAAGCAAATTTTTATAAAGAAAAAAAATGAAGAAACTGCATGAAAATTGTTTAATAAATGGACATACTTGAAGAAAAATTAAAACCAAAGAAGTTAAATTCTTCTACATCCACCCCTATTAATTATTTAATTGTGATGTTTTGATAATAAAACAAATATAATCATTTACATCTCCGAAAATTCAGTTTTAGATGCAGGGAGATGATTTATTTAGGTCATAAGGATAGATAATAGCATTCAAATGTTTAGTAAGGAGTTAAGAAGTTTTAATGTTTTTGAAAGAAGTCTCTTCTGCTCATCAAGGCTGCATTTATTTGATCAAAACTACAATAAAGAAAATGTAACATATTATTGTTATTTCAAACAGCTGTTTTCTATGTGAATATCTGTTAAACTGTAATGTATTTCTGTGATGCGCAGCTGTATTTTCAGCATCATTACTCCAGTCTTCAGTGTCACATGATCTTCAGAAATCATTCTAATATGCTGATTTGCTGCTCAAGAAACATTTCTGATTATTATCAATGTTGAAAACAGTTGTGCTGCTCAATATTTTTGTGGAAACCGTGATGCATTTTATTTTTCAGGATTCACAGATGAAGAGAAAGTTCAAAAGAACAGCATTTATTTGAAATAGTAATCTTTTGTAACATTATAAATGTCTTTACTGACACTTTTGATCAATTTAATGCATCCGTGATGAGTACTAATACTATTTATAAAGAAGAAGAAAAAAAAAACCTTCTTACTGACCCCACACTTTTGAATGGTAGTGTACATAATAGAAACATAACGTATTAATTATGGTGCATAATGATACTTATTTGTATATTCATTGTAAAAGAATGGAAATGTCTTACATTTGATTGGTTTGTTCATTGCAGTGGTGCAGGCCTGTCACCCGTAATGAACTATTTGACATTTATCGAATCCATTTTCTTCTGAAGGTTTCACAGAAGGACTATTGCATGCATTTAGATCATGTTTTTATCATGCAGGATGCTACAGAAGGTTGAATAGACACATTTTAGACCAACATGCAACACAATGTTCTGTATAGCAGCATGTTTGGCATTACTAGCATATTTCTTTTACACGCACTTTTTAATTGGAATGCATTTTAAATGTCAGTATATCATTTGCATACCAGTATATACAATTTACCTACATCCCTGGATGCTTTTATAAAGATAAAATATATGATTTAAACCAGATGTATCTCAATAGCATTTTTTTTAAACCAAGGTTGTGAATACCTTGCTCATGTTGTAATGTCCAATTCTCTGTGATTCATTTATTTGAATGAATTATTGTATTGTGTCAAAGAATTCAAGGATAACAGTGCATGCATATTTTCAAATAACATGCATTATTTACCACGCTGGTGAGACTGGCTCTAAACATCTCATAATACTGACCGTCCAAACCTCTCATGTCTGGATGCGATTTACACTGAGAGTTTAGTTTGCACTTCATGTCATGTCAATAACAACCAGCAGCACTACACTGGCTTAACTGTGCCATAATCTCATTTGCATAATCGATTTACCGAATGTCTAATCTTATGAGGATTTCAGAAAATGATATGCATGTACAGATTGTACAGTAGGCTGGTGATCTTATATGAATTGTGTTAGTCGCCAGTTGACTGATGCAAAGAAAATAAGCAATAAACTGCACTGTTAAAACATCTAGGTTAATATAATATGATAATAACATATTGTCACGCATAGACTTTATGTTTGTTTTCATCCATCCCACGTGTTCCTTGACCTAGTTTCTGTCTCCCTTGATTGTGTCATTCTGTTCACCTGTGTCTAGTTAATCATCCTCATTTGCCTGTGTATTTAAGTTGCTCTCTTTTGGTCCTTTATTGTCCGGTGTTAACATCAGTTTGTAGATGTGTTTATATGTGGATTTTGCCGTGTCGTTCAGATTATTAAAAGATATTGAACACTTCTTCGTCTTTTTCTGCCTTCCGGATTATCGCCCACACCGCTACGTGACATATTTTCTATAAATTCTATATAATTTCAAATGTTCTTGTTTGTTTTGTTTTTTGCAAACAGACATTTGCAACTAAACAGATATTTGAAAACTGAAAATATATTTAGGAGAACGTGCACAAATAAATATTTATCAAATTTAAGGTCGTAAAAAAAACGTAAATATCGTGGTATAGCAAACGTCTTAATTATTATTTTAAGAGGTCTTACATTTTGAGACTGGAATGCAGGAATCATAATACAGCCTATATGAATATTAAAATTCAAAAAGCTCTGATTTCATTAAATAAAAGTACTGCACGTTTCAAAGTCAAACCGCAGCACTGTTTCAGAGCAGTTCACCATCGATGAATATCATGCATTCATGCCAACAGACTGAGAGAGAAGTACTTATTAATCCCTCTCATCTTTTTGACTGAGCCGCTGGCAATAGTACAGCATAAATATTTCAAAATAAGAGTCCCGGGGCATGTTTATAGTCCTGCATTTTGAACCTTTTTCTTTCTGCTTATTTCTGACAAACAAACATAAATATAAACATAAGTATTTAATTATTTATAGACCTGTTTGGATGTTCATAGAGAAAGATGTTTCTTGAGCCTGCAATGGAGTAGTTAGAGCTAACAGTGAACTCGCTTCCATTCTTGTGCTGGCCACTTGATTTATTGTATCCAAAGCATCGCAAAATGCAATAAATGGAGATGTAAGTTGCTCAGGAATACATTTGGACATTTGCCTATGTGTCTCTGAGAGAACAACATTTGCAGCTGTAGCTTATGCATGATGTAAGACTGAAAATAAATAATCTGCACTTTTTTTAAGAGATGTTAATCAGAGGAACACAAATAAGATGCAAAATAATGAATACAATTTGTTCTTTCTGGCAGGCTAAAATATACAACTGGGACAATATGCTGTCAAACACACTGAGGAATATAGCTTAAGAGTGCACTGAATTAAACCTAAAGGACTCTGGGGAAATTTTTATAAGTCTTTCACAACTCAGGAAATATAAACTTATTATGAATGTCATATGTTTCTCTTATGTTTCTAAAGTATTAATGCGAATAGCATAGTTTGTTTGTTTATTTTGGTTTTGGAAGAATTTGATGAGAAATAGTCCTAGAAAAAACCTAGAAAAGTTCACAGATTTGGTTAAAGTTCTGTCATAAATGAGCATGGATTATGGTATAGAGCAAGAGCAGATGTCGCTGGTGAAACAGATGATGCGAATCCAAGAATTTCACAACAATAAAACATGTCAGCTTGAAAACATTTAGACTCGCATCTCATTTACGTATCTGCTCAGTCTTCTACCATTTTCATGCATACCTTGTTAGTCACAAATTAATTACGTTTTGCAAGCTGTAGGCCTTTGAGAATTGAACGCACCCCTTGAGCCTCATTAGTAAGAAATGTGTAACTATAACATCAAGCTGCATCGAACTACTTGCCATTTAACAGACCCTTTAATCCAAATGACTTACTGTTCACTAATTGCAGAAACTGTTCTCCTGAAGCATCCTGAGGTTAAGAGCCCCTCTAAGAGCCACAGAAATGACCAAAAAAAATCATTTTCTGAGGTCATGCATACTTTGGATCAAGCCAGGAACTTTTCTTAGTAGACCAGCACTTACCACAACATTAAAACTTTAAACATGAATAAATAAATAAATAAATACATTTTATTTTATTTTATTTTATTTTATTAATATTGCTATTAAAAGTGTACAACAATGGACCTGATCTATTAGATGTATATTAAATAATAAATGAATTATAAATGACTAATTTATGTTTTGGTTTCAATCTTTATCCCATTTTCATCACTAGGTATCCATCAGAGAGATGATTGCAGATCCCTTGCGATCAATTTCAGTGAAATCCAGTCAGCACAACAACACGTAAATGATGTGCTGTGAAGCTCATTAATAAATATTACAGCAATTATCATGTCTGCATGCTTAAATGGCAAGACATTTTTTATTTCGTCTTTGACTAGTCCACTTTATTTATTTCAAACCCCCCTCTCTTTTGCTGCTTTAATTTTCTTCTCACCTCTGTGTTTCCTCTTTCCACCTTTTAAGTTTTTCTTAAGTGTGTCATTATGGTAAAAAAAAAAAGGGTCAGTCTATTACTTTTAATTCTTGTTCATCATTACACTGTGAAAATCAAATAACTTTTAGGTCCTTGAGTGTGGTTCTCTTGCGCGGCTCATCAGAAAAGCTATTGCCTGCAATTTTTACGGATGTGAGAGCAAGCCATTCCATTTTCTTTTCTCAAATGAGCTGGTGCATTTTTCAGACAAGAAATGAGTCTCGAGGTTCACAGGCAAACTCCATGTGTTCATTTCCATGCACGCTAAATAAATGGAAATGTAATTTTAATTAAATTTTAAATTTCCAATGAACCGTGATTGGTTCATTTATTTGGACACTAAACCAACAGAACAGGAAAACCTGTGCATGGTGGATACAGTGAAACACAGTAGATTTCAAATCATCTGTTACTTTCAAATCTGCTGCATTTAAATATCAGCTGGTTTGCTTTAAGTAATTGTATGGATTCAGTTGCTTGAGAAGCTGCAAAACACTTCTAGTTTCATGCGGAAGTGGTTGTTAAAAAAATAGTGTTAGTGTGAAGTCTTTTTTGGATGACTGTGACACATGGGATTTTATTTCTTTAACCTGGGTACATGATGCCTGTGGCTCCTCTTCGTCAACTGACTTCTCCAACTGGACAATTGAAGCTGAATTGGACAAGCTTTCCAAGCAAGTCATATTCCATCAAGTTGTGATTTAGTCAGTTGGTTGTGTCTTTCTCAAGCTCTGAGGTGACATTACTCACGGCTGCCTCAAAATGAGGAAAAAGTGAAATGTTCATGCTTTGGACGATTTGGGCGACCACCAGTTGAGCCCGAGTTATCAAACACGCTCTTGACCTTACAGTTCACTTGACACTGTCTAATGTTTCATGTTGAACAAGGTATTTAATTGAATCAGTAATACGAGGGGCAGTGATTGATAACATAGCTGGGAGGCATATGTTTTAATAAGACTGCACACAAAGCCACTGCACAGCCTCATTAATCAAGGTTGCCTGAATGGCACTGTAAAAAGGCAAACAACCTGAAAAACACTGATACAATTCCATTGAGGTGTTGCTTTTGCCAGACACCTGTCTGCTGCGAACACTTTCTGAGTCAAACGAACAGTTCAGTGTTCAGTTATCTAGTTCCACCCATGCAATTTGCAGATCAATCAATTACAAGATAAATCACTGGTGCTGTCTTCCTCGGCGAAACCGCCCATGACCGAGACAAAGATAACACAATGAGCTGAACGGAAGTGTTATCGGGAGATAGCTGTAATTGCTGTTGATTCCAGCACAACACATAAACACGGCCTGGAGTCAGTGTGACTCTTGGAGTTTGAACCGAAGCCAGAAGCAGTTGTAGAAGTTGTTGTAAAGTGTGGTAAATCTTAATAGAAAAAAAAGTTAATAGAAAAGCTGGAGACTATTTGTTAAATGGGTAATGAAGCCATAAAAGTCATGTCTATTATAATATCCACACAATATAAGATATGTTTATATGCTTTTTACAATGAAACGCAATTTGAATGAGTCGTTGAATTGTGCACTCAACCAATTAGTTCAAAAATGCATTTTCATTGGCAGACTTGAATGAGTAATTTACTCAGTTGATTTGAAAATGAGAAATGTTGCCTTGGTAACTCGCTAAAAAATATGAATTATTATATTTTAGTAAACTTTTTTTTAATGGTTTTAATTTTCATTTTAGTTTTAGTTACCTATAAAACTCTGGTAAAAAAAAAAAGCAAAAAAAGCAAAATGGGACTACTAATTATCTGATGAAAGTTAAATCCTTTTACTAAAATACATTGATCAGCCAATGAGTCAAAACCAGCATTCAGCTTTGATGAGATTTTACTGATTCATGACATCAGTCTAGAAGTGGTTGACACTGATTTTCTGATTTACACAAATATTTTTGCAAGCCAATTTCCTAACATGCTAAAACACTCCAATATCTTCTACTTAAACCAGAGCTCAAAAACTACTTTAAGCACACATGACATATTTGGGCAAAGTAATGGGAGATTTGGCTTTGCTAATAGGTCAGCACCTTTCTTTAGGTCAGAGGAATGAAGACCACCTAATAGGCCACTAAATTTAATTTATCCCTCGAGACGTTTATATGCTTTATAACACTTTATATGAAATATCATCTGTCCTCAAAGGAATCCCAATTACTGCAGTGATTCTGATTAAACATTGATACAATTTAGCCAAAGGACTACTGAAAGGATTTCCAATATGACTGATCAAGTTTCATTAAATTACCAAGCCAAAACAATTGGATTTTGACGTAACAGAGACCTAAAGAAGACTAACAGCTGCTTTTCTAAGTGCTTAGACCCACAGTTTTTATGCCCTGCTGTTTGGCGGTACATAATCAGTAAAGATGTTCTTCATTATATTTAAAGCATGCTTTATATACAACATATTACAGTTATCTTGACCCCTATTATGGAATAACACGTAAAAAATGGCAGTAAACAAGCTACACATTTGACTGAGGAAAGAATCTCAATGCCATCTGACGTCTTGATTAGTGGATAAGTCAGATCGCGCTGCACTTGATTATATAATGCTGTTGTGTTGTTCATTCCGTTGATGTGGCTGATGAGGCTTAATCAGACGTTCTTAAATCAATGGGCTTAAACACACACACACACACACACACACACACACACACACACACACACACTACGTCTTTACAATCACTTCCTATGCAGTTCAGGATGGGAAGAGACACTTGCAATTTAAATCCAGATTGGTTTAAAGAAATATAAACCAGTGAGGCAAGGATAGGTAACTGACTCAAGTGCAAAAAGGCAACAACTATATACACACAATATAGTATATACAATGTATATACAAAGATGCATCAAATTGCTCAAAAGTGTCAGTAAATGCATTTATAATGTTACAAAAAAAAATTGTACCAGTGAGGCAAGGATAGGTAACTGACTCAAGTGCAAAAAGGCAACAACTATATACACACAATATAGTATATACAATGTGTGTATATACTATATTGTGTGTATATACACACATTGTATATACACACAATATAGTATATACAATGTATATACAAAGATGCATCAAATTGCTCAAAAGTGTCAGTAAATGCATTTATAATGTTACAAAAAAAAATTGTTCATCTCTATAAATTAGTTACCAAATGTGATGTTCCAGTTAGTAATGATAGAAGGAAAAGAAAATCAAAATAATGCATGTTATTGATCATGAACAATATCTATATATACTGTATATTCAGTATATATATAATATCACGGTTTCCACAAAATATATTGTACAGCACAACCGTTTTCAACATTGATAATAATCAGAAATGTTTCTTGAGCAGCAAATCAGCATATTAGAATGATTTCTGAAGATCATGTGACACTGAAGACTGGAGTAATGATGCTGAAAATACAGCTGCGCATTACAGAAATAAATTACATTTTAACAGATATTCACATAGATAACATATATTTTAGATTATAATACTATTTTGCAATTTTTCTGTTTTTTATTGTATTTTTGATCAAGTTTTGGCACAGCTTGTTTTGGAATTTTTATACAAAATACATCAAAAATATTCTAAAACGTTGCTTCTCTTTAGACTCAGTCCTGAGTTCATGACTTCCCTAGTTCAATGATTGCATTTAAATTTTGAGGACGGCAGTTCCTCCTGCCTGCTGTTGTAGATCTCATATAGCTGTTCTGAGATCAGCTGAGGGCTTGAGCGTCTCTGGGCTCTTTGATACGCCTTTCCTTGCTGACTCGACTGCCGTTTGACGCCTGAATGAGAGTGGCACAGCTCAAGGTAATACGCGTGTTGCCTTGTTCGTTCATTAAACTTTAACGAGGGCTCTGGCTTCCCATTGCTGAAGTAGAAAAGACAAGAGGATTTCTGAGGGAAAGCTGAGAATATCAAACACAGCTGAACACCTGATACGTGTGTCTCCAGTCAGCCCGAGCGTTTCAAGCGGCCCTCAGGTCTGACCTGCCAGCCATTTTAGAGGCCGACAGCCTACACGGGTGTCTTTTGCTTATGAGGGTCATGTTCATTGGAAAGAAATTGAAATACTGAATATATTGAAATGTAGAGTACATCAGCGGTTCACAACTGCTGTATCACAGGTCAGTTCCGATGTGATTCTGCTCTGGGTCGTAGACGGCAGGAAAAAACTATGCAAAATGCAAATAACAAAATGCAACCACAACCAAATGTATGTATAGTTAGGATAGCAAAACAATTAAGCTTGTCAGTGTTTAATAGGTAGGAGAAAATGCTAAATCTACTGTTCTTGAAGTCAAAAGGACACGCATTCAAACAAACTATTTGGTATTTTAGCGAAAACTGATGTAAATCAGTTGAAATTGGCAAACAAACAAATAAATAAATAAACCATTTTATTCAAATGTGCTATGTTTACATGTTAGAGACAACAAATAATTTTTCTCTATAATATATATATATATATATATTAGGGGTGTCACCGACTAAGGATTTACGCAGTCAAATCGGAATTTTCGAATCTTGCCGATAGTCGACTGATAGTCGAACCAAATGTTTTGGCGGCGGGGCAAAACACATTACCAAGAGTCAAGTCAGACATTCGACAGTCATAGTTACTGACATTAACACACAGGGAAAATGCGTAACAGACGGCTCGCAGATACAAAAGTAATGTTTTATGTTTTGATTAAAAGATAGGCTAGTTAACATTAAACGACAGCGAAACCCTAAGAATTCACAACATTTTTTTTTTTTTTACAACAGTGCTCTCATTATGTTTATGACAGTAGTTATGTTAATGTTCTGCATTTCTGTTTTGAGCTGCGCGTGCTGAAGATGACCAGTAGAATAAAGCATTTGATAGCAGGTTTTTAATCAATGGGATTTAACTCATCATTTATCTCATATAGAATACGCTTCATTATTTATGCAACATAACGTTAATATTACGATTTATAGGCTATCTGCACAAAATCCCCCGAATGCAGATGTGTCTGCGTGGCTCTGAATGAACTCCTTTTGCGGACACGTTCTTCACGCAACAACGTGCAGAAACACAGCAACTAAACTCTAAAAATTCATAGCGTTTTATTATAATAGTGTTCTCATTATAATGTTATGTATATGACAGTCCC
>NW_015648568.1:86395-116011 GCF_001515625.1 Sinocyclocheilus rhinocerous
AGATTTACCGCTGATTACAGAACCGGCTTTACTGACGAGATGCGCATTAAACATCGTGCGATATTTATCGTGCAGCCCTAATCCAAACAGAATAGGTTACTGACTCTTATGCCCGGTTCAGACTACACGATTTTAGCCTGATTTTGCCACGATTTGCTTGACGTAGGGTGTCGTGGGGATTCGTAAACGACAATGGGCGTTGGGACGCAAGATTCCATCGTTTCAGCTCGTGTAGTGTGTCATAGTGGACGACAACCGATTCCGCGTCTGCGATGTTTCACGACATCACTACAGAAAGACTAGCATGTTTAATTTTTTTCCCGTCGTCCACGACGAGTTCTGTGACATTGGTGACGTTGACCAATAGCAGCACAGAAGCTCTTTCATACACAGGTTTCAAACATGGCGAAACGAAAGAGAGATGATGGTGCTGCTAGGTGGAATTATGAGATGGAGGAAAGGTTCGTGGAGCTGTGGCAACAGTACTTCTGCCTGTATGATGTGTCATCGAGGGACTACCACGACAGAACAAAGAAAGAAAAATGCTGGCGAACTATATCGGAAGCGCTTCAGCAATGTTTACACTCTTGTTTCGGAAGTCAGTCGCTAGTTCCGCCTTCTCAATGACATCACGCGCGTCGTTAAAGACGGCACGCGATGAATGGTCGGGAAGCAACGTGTAGACATGTTTCATGTCCACGACACGACAAGATTTTAGGAGTCAAAATCATGTAATCTGACACAGTGACTATCGTGACCGACAAAAATATTGTGTAGTCTGAACCCGGCATAAGTTAGTACTACAATGGAAGCGCTTTACTGCAGCGTAACTCAACCAAATGCATCTTATACGAGATAAATAATATATACACGATATATATATAGAGAGAGGCTGAAATGTTTTGAAATCACTTGTACCCTACCCGTTCGAAAAAAATCCTTCCTTTCACTCTGCCTGTGTCAATTTGAGTCTTGTTAAAGTTTTAAATCGCTGCCGCCAAGATGCTCCTCTGTCGGCAGCATGCAATACAGCATGCAAAATTAAAATAACTTAAAAAACCATACATTATAATTCACCACAGACTTGTTTTTCATTCATTGTCTGTAGATTGTAAATATGTTATGACATATCTATATATCTCTGCCATGCTTCAAATTGTCACAACTCCGCTTCTCATGTAAAATCTGAAATTTCATGTGACTTTGCTCAGTCATTAATGTTTTTGTTCTCATAATCGCAATCTTTCTGACTCCACTTTATATTAAACATTATATATCTGCTGTTGTTGATGTTAGTTTTTTGTGATGCAGCTGTCATTGGGCTACATAAATGTTTTCACAGTCTAATGTTTAGAAGCACTAAGACAAGAGCAGGGTTGTTTTTGCATGGTGTAATATTACAAGTCATTATCTTGTTTTATCATGCAGTTACCAGCAGATATAAACAAGTTTCTGATCGTAGAGAGATCTCCTTATGGACGATTTTCTCTGAAGGGGACTTAAATAGCTCTTAGTGGTTTTCACTGTCCTCTCATCATCAGGAATCGAGCGTGCGCCGAGGAATAACATGTGCAGAGCGAGAAGAAAATGAAATGACTGGCCATGCCATGGACACACAAGAGGCTCTTGTCCCAGCACTCGAAGGGCCGGGTGGGCTGTGAATTGTAGTCGAGGGGAAGTGGTGAGCGGGCTGGATACAATCAAGAAAATAACAGACCTAATGAGTGTCTGCAAGCCCTGTGTTTTGATGCTGAAGGACACGGTGAAAGCATTAGTGGAGCTGGACGTATGTGATTTATATGCCACTCGCTGTAGTTTTTGTAAGAGGCATGTGAATGTGACTGAGACATCTTCATGTCTTCTTAATGGAAAAATCACATACCCTGTAAAATTTATTTAGGGTTTTTGGAGTACATTTTACAAGAAAATCCATGACGCTTTGCACAAATTATGGGAGTAGCTTCAACAATCAGCAAAAGATGTGCTTTATGATCACAATAATAGTTTTTTTTTCAAAAACTGGGTGCAATGAGGTTTCATTATTCTACTCACGCTTCAACCATTGAGGTAACACTTTATTTCGATAGTCCACTTTAGACATTCTATTAACAGTAAGTAACTTTGCAACTACATGTCAACTAGCAGTTAGTAGAGTATTAGTAGACTGTCTGCTTAATATCTTCTAACACTTTCTTTGTCAACGTATTCTACTAACCCTAAACCTACCCTAACAGTCTACTCTGAGAGTTAGTAGACATGTAGTTGCAAATTAATGAGAATTAGTTGACATGTAGTTGACATGTAGTTACAAAGTTACTTATAGTTAGTAGAATGTCTGAAGTGGACTATCGAAATAAAGTGTAACCGGTGTGTTAAATATCACTGTAATATACAGTATGTCTGCATTATGTAACATACGCTACCTTAATCAAAAATGTTTATTAACATTAACATTGTGTGATATTTCACTGATTTCCGTCATTTTGACAGATAACAATCATTGTGTTTCCCTGCTTTAGAAACATTCAGACTGCTAATAGGGATCAGAAGTGAAAGACAATTGCATTTCAAAGCATCCACGTGAAAACAAACCTGGAAAGAGACGTGAGGATTTGATAGAAAACCAGAGATTCTTACTGCATTCAGGGAATTATTCATGGGATATATTGCAAATTAAATCACAAATGCACAGTATATGTTGTATGTTTCATATCGTTTCAGTGAAATACAAATAAAAAATAATAATCATCATGAGGAAAAGATGCAGTGACTGAAAAGAGCTCTTCTATAGATATTGATGTACCATGTCGCATTAAAACATCATGCTTTATGGACAAGGATTATTTGTAATGCAGCTTTATGATCTGCAATGAATAGTTTCAGTCCTTTTTCTCCAAACAGGACATTTATGCCTAAGTTTAATTCAATGTGTTACTTGCCATTTCTTTATAATTGTTAATGAAATTTACTAGCAATTTCTGAGTGAAAATAGTTTAGATAGACAATATTAGATACAGCTGTTTTAACTAGAGTCACAGTGTATGACTGCAGATTATTTTACTTTACATTCTGTCTTTCGGCTTGTTTACTGGTTATTTAGTACTCAAAAGTAAAATAAAGTTTCAATAAAAAGAGTGGCTCATTAGCATGGCCCATACGCAACGCTTTTCAGGCCAACTCTGAGCCAAAATAAGCCAGCTGTGGTGAGGGAATTTCTGGAAAAGTGCCTAGATTCAATTAGATCCCTGTTGAGCTTGGTGGTTTGTTTACTGAAACCAAATGCACAGAGGTCTCTTCTTTTTCATCCAAGGATTGATTTATATTCATTTCCAATTGCTTGCTTGAATTAATTACCAGTCTGAAATTAACATATAGGTTGCATATTGATCTTGAAAAACACGTTAATCCTTCGTCAGCTGTGATGGTGCCTGGGAAACTAACGAGTCGTCGTGAGGGTGCACGATTTCCCACGATGCTCCATTCACACTGTGTTCTTCATTTAAGCCTTTTCTCATCTACAGCCCAGAGGCCCCAGAGCTCGGTTCAGAGGGACGTCTCACCTTGAAACCACTGAACTAAAAGTTAGCTTTTCCCGAAATACAGCCGACGGTTTCTAGTGACTCTTGCGCTGACCCAGGATTCACTGACCTTCAAGATACAGCTGTTTTAACTAGAGTCACAGTGTATGACTGCAGACGATTTTACTTTACATTCTGTCTTTCGGGTTGTTTACTGGTTATTTAGTACTCAAAAGTAAAATAAAGTTTCAATAAAAAGAGTGGCTCATTAGCATGGCCCATACGCAACGCTTTTCAGGCCAACTCTGAGCCAAAATAAGCCAGCTGTGGTGAGGGAATTTCTGGAAAAGTGCCTAGATTCAATTAGATCCCTGTTGAGCTTGGTGGTTTGTTTACTGAAACCAAATGCACAGAGGTCTCTTCTTTTTCATCCAAGGATTGATTTATATTCATTTCCAATTGCTTGCTTGAAATTAATTACCAGTCTGAAATTAACATATAGGTTGCATATTGATCTTGAAAAACACGTTAATCCTTCGTCAGCTGTGATGGTGCCTGGGAAACTAACGAGTCGTCGTGAGGGTGCACGATTTCCCACGATGCTCCATTCACACTGTGTTCTTCATTTAAGCCTTTTCTCACCTACAGCCCAGAGGCCCCAGAGCTCGGTTCAGAGGGACGTCTCACCTTGAAACCACTGAACTAAAAGTTAGCTTTTCCCGAAATACAGCCGACGGTTTCTAGTGACTCTTGCGCTGACCCAGGATTCACTGACCTTCAAGAGCAGCATCCCAGTGAGTCAGCAAATAAAAACTCCTGGGCTTTCCACAGCAGCCTGGAAGGAATCACATCAGGCATGTTATTTTTGCCTAAGGTCAAGGGTTTTTGGGTATGATATAGTTTGCGTGGCCCTGCCACTCAACCGCTAAGCAAAGCCTGCGGTGTTCACATAATCTGTATTATTTTATTTTATAATTGTATTATTAAAATATGCTGCAAAAAGTGTTTTGATCGGGTCAATAATTGTGATACTGAGATCTCAATGGCCCACTAATATCCCTTTTATAATATATGGCAGCTATTAAAGCATTAGATTTCCAAAAATTTAAATTCACTCATCATTTACTCACCCTCATGTTCTTCCAAACCTGTGTGACTTACTTTCTTCTGCAGAACACAAAAGATATTTTGAAGAATGTTGCAGCCGTTTTTGTCTATATTTTGAAAGTTAGCTGGACTCTTTCAAAAATCAACAATGTGGAATTAATCAAAATTATTTGACTAGAATATTGTACTGTAGGTCTACTAAAGTAACAGTCACATGATGAACATAGCTAAATTTAAGCCTTCTATGTTAATTTGGACATTTTCTTGACCCTTTAATGCACAGTAGAAAACATTACAATTCTTATGAAAAAAATGATGATCTGCATAGTAAAATGTGCAACACGGGCTCACTGGAAAAACATGCTTCTACCTTTCCCAGCTGGAATAAGCACTAATGGCAGTAAAACACCAACAAATGTTATTCTTTTTCACACCAATTATGATTACAGGGCAGAATATAAATTAATATACTTATTTTTGCAATTCCTTGCACAACACTATGTTATGAGCTCAAAACACTTTTACTATAGTGCATGATTTGTAAACTTGATTTGTAATCACATATTCAGCTCCATATGTTTTGCTTTTCTGACATAGTAAACTTGCTCTGTTGCGCACCCGATACAGCATTGCACTTATGAGTCCCATTAAATATGAGTCATTATAAAACAGCTCAAAGACTTGTAGAAACAAACTAAAATTACATGGTTCTTTCAGCCAGTGCATTGTTAACACAATCGGTTAGGTTAAAGGTGGATGGTACGTTATTTTCAACCACGATAGAGCATTAACCTTATAGTGCTATTTAGTGTGTACATTTTGCAGAAATGTTGCTTTTCCAACAAACCTGGATTAAAGTTGGGAAAAAAAAGTGAGGAGCTGTAATGTGGTGTTTGGGTTTTGTCATGTTCATGTTTCCATGTCTTTTATTTTGTAATTGTTTCATGCTGTTTGGGTCATGTTTCCCTTGCCTCATGTCTCTCTGCCTTGAGTTTGTGTCATGTTCTGATTGGTTGTTTTAGTCATGTGTCTTGTTTCCCATTGGTTTGTTCTTGTCATGTGACCCTCTTGTTTCCTATAAGTAGCCATCATGTTGCCATTGTCTGTCGTCGTGTATTGAATGTATTTATCCCGCTGTTGGTGAGGCTAGTCTGTTCATGTCAAGTCTGTTCATGCCTCGTCAAGTCAAGTCTGTTCATGCCTCGTCAAGTCAAGTCTGTTCATGCCTCGTCAAGTCAAGTCTGTTCATGCCTCGTCAAGTCAAGTCTGTTCATGCCTCGTCAAGTCAAGTCTGTTCATGCCTCGTCAAGTCAAGTCTGTTCATGCCTCGTCAAGTCAAGTCTGTTCATGCCTCGTCAAGTCAAGTCTGTTCATGCCTCGTCAAGTCAAGTCTGTTCATGCCTCGTCAAGTCAAGTCTGTTCATGCCTCGTCAAGTCAAGTCTGTTCATGCCTCGTCAAGTCAAGTCTGTTCATGCCTCGTCAAGTCAAGTCTGTTCATGCCTCGTCAAGTCAAGTCTGTTCATGCCTCGTCAAGTCAAGTCTGTTCATGCCTCGTCAAGTCAAGTCTGTTCATGCCTCGTCAAGTCAAGTCTGTTCATGCCTCGTCAAGTCAAGTCTGTTCATGCCTCGTCAAGTCAAGTCTGTTCATGCCTCGTCAAGTCAAGTCTGTTCATGCCTCGTCAAGTCAAGTCTGTTCATGCCTCGTCAAGTCAAGTCTGTTCATGCCTCGTCAAGTCAAGTCTGTTCATGCCTCGTCAAGTCAAGTCTGTTCATGCCTCGTCAAGTCAAGTCTGTTCATGCCTCGTCAAGTCAAGTCTGTTCATGCCTCGTCAAGTCAAGTCTGTTCATGCCTCGTCAAGTCAAGTCTGTTCATGCCTCGTCAAGTCAAGTCTGTTCATGCCTCGTCAAGTCAAGTCTGTTCATGCCTCGTCAAGTCAAGTCTGTTCATGCCTCGTCAAGTCAAGTCTGTTCATGCCTCGTCAAGTCAAGTCTGTTCATGCCTCGTCAAGTCAAGTCTGTTCATGCCTCGTCAAGTCAAGTCTGTTCATGCCTCGTCAAGTCAAGTCTGTTCATGCCTCGTCAAGTCAAGTCTGTTCATGCCTCGTCAAGTCAAGTCTGTTCATGCCTCGTCAAGTCAAGTCTGTTCATGCCTCGTCAAGTCAAGTCTGTTCATGCCTCGTCAAGTCAAGTCTGTTCATGCCTCGTCAAGTCAAGTCTGTTCATGCCTCGTCAAGTCAAGTCTGTTCATGCCTCGTCAAGTCAAGTCTGTTCATGCCTCGTCAAGTCAAGTCTGTTCATGCCTCGTCAAGTCAAGTCTGTTCATGCCTCGTCAAGTCAAGTCTGTTCATGCCTCGTCAAGTCAAGTCTGTTCATGCCTCGTCAAGTCAAGTCTGTTCATGCCTCGTCAAGTCAAGTCTGTTCATGCCTCGTCAAGTCAAGTCTGTTCATGCCTCGTCAAGTCAAGTCTGTTCATGCCTCGTCAAGTCAAGTCTGTTCATGCCTCGTCAAGTCAAGTCTGTTCATGCCTCGTCAAGTCAAGTCTGTTCATGCCTCGTCAAGTCAAGTCTGTTCATGCCTCGTCAAGTCAAGTCTGTTCATGCCTCGTCAAGTCAAGTCTGTTCATGCCTCGTCAAGTCAAGTCTGTTCATGCCTCGTCAAGTCAAGTCTGTTCATGCCTCGTCAAGTCAAGTCTGTTCATGCCTCGTCAAGTCAAGTCTGTTCATGCCTCGTCAAGTCAAGTCTGTTCATGCCTCGTCAAGTCAAGTCTGTTCATGCCTCGTCAAGTCAAGTCTGTTCATGCCTCGTCAAGTCAAGTCTGTTCATGCCTCGTCAAGTCAAGTCTGTTCATGCCTCGTCAAGTCAAGTCTGTTCATGCCTCGTCAAGTCAAGTCTGTTCATGCCTCGTCAAGTCAAGTCTGTTCATGCCTCGTCAAGTCAAGTCTGTTCATGCCTCGTCAAGTCAAGTCTGTTCATGCCTCGTCAAGTCAAGTCTGTTCATGCCTCGTCAAGTCAAGTCTGTTCATGCCTCGTCAAGTCAAGTCTGTTCATGCCTCGTCAAGTCAAGTCTGTTCATGCCTCGTCAAGTCAAGTCTGTTCATGCCTCGTCAAGTCAAGTCTGTTCATGCCTCGTCAAGTCAAGTCTGTTCATGCCTCGTCAAGTCAAGTCTGTTCATGCCTCGTCAAGTCAAGTCTGTTCATGCCTCGTCAAGTCAAGTCTGTTCATGCCTCGTCAAGTCAAGTCTGTTCATGCCTCGTCAAGTCAAGTCTGTTCATGCCTCGTCAAGTCAAGTCTGTTCATGCCTCGTCAAGTCAAGTCTGTTCATGCCTCGTCAAGTCAAGTCTGTTCATGCCTCGTCAAGTCAAGTCTGTTCATGCCTCGTCAAGTCAAGTCTGTTCATGCCTCGTCAAGTCAAGTCTGTTCATGCCTCGTCAAGTCAAGTCTGTTCATGCCTCGTCAAGTCAAGTCTGTTCATGCCTCGTCAAGTCAAGTCTGTTCATGCCTCGTCAAGTCAAGTCTGTTCATGCCTCGTCAAGTCAAGTCTGTTCATGCCTCGTCAAGTCAAGTCTGTTCATGCCTCGTCAAGTCAAGTCTGTTCATGCCTCGTCAAGTCAAGTCTGTTCATGCCTCGTCAAGTCAAGTCTGTTCATGCCTCGTCAAGTCAAGTCTGTTCATGCCTCGTCAAGTCAAGTCTGTTCATGCCTCGTCAAGTCAAGTCTGTTCATGCCTCGTCAAGTCAAGTCTGTTCATGCCTCGTCAAGTCAAGTCTGTTCATGCCTCGTCAAGTCAAGTCTGTTCATGCCTCGTCAAGTCAAGTCTGTTCATGTCAAGTCTCGGATTATTGTTTGGATGTTTGGATCACACTGTAAATAAACTGCACTTGGGTTCTTCACTACGCTTGCCTTCAGTGGATGATTCGTTACAGGAGCATGTTCTTCCAAATTTCAAATAAAGCATTGCATTCATTTTAAGCTCAAAAGTAATAATTTCTATTAAAAAAAATCTTCATTAAATATACCGTACATAAGCCCTGGTAGACTTACTCAAATGCATTACTCACTGACTAAATAAATGTGCATTTAAAATGACTGAAAAAAGCATAGTTATTCTAACAATTATGTGCCATCTTTGGTGCTACCTGACATTTGGCCTGACAATGGCTTTTCTTGCTAACTGTAAAAATGATCTAGCATTCATTAATGCATGCCATCTTGTATTATACACTAGGTCAATCTGGGATACTGTTGGAAAAACAAGCAATCCCTGCACTGTATCTCAGATACTATATCTCCCTCTCTAAAACTAAAAGGGGATGTGATAGCGAATAGTGCACGGTGGCACACAGAGAATGAAGATTTGCATTAAATGGGATGCATCTCCGCCAGCTCTTATTCTGATTATTAGAATAAAAGACACAGAGCAGTTCAGACAACATCTTCCACATCGGCACAGAAAATAAATGTAAATTGTGAGCGAGTGGGTGAGATCCGGAGATTTGGAATCCGTTCCATTCCTGCTTCTCAATACTTTGCATTGAAGTCATTCCATATAGTGATGAATTCAGGATGACAAAGGAGGTAATTATACTGTATGTAGGAAGGACAGCCATATGCATTCTCTTGGCACAATTCTAAAGATATTACTCATTGTGAATGCACTTTCGATTGCCATAGCATCTTTAAATGGCACTCATCGATGCTTAGCAACCACTACTCACATCCCAGCAGTGACATTTCCTTGTGTACTGAAAATGGCTAGACTGCTGTTGGCAAGGGGTTTAAATAATACTTTGTGATTAAGATGTTTTATGATTGCAGATGGAAGTTCTTATTGTTTGAGCAAAAGCTGCTCCGTTAAAGAGGACATTGGCCCCCAGCGGCCAGTAAGAGACGGAAGAGAAGGACAAAAACACAATGAAACCTGCATAAGGACACCACAAAATAAATGAATGAAGCTTTCGTGGTTTTGAATGTTATAACAAGCCATGCAGTCATTTTTAGGTGCATAGATAAAAGTAATAAAGCCATGAGTGATTTCTCGGTAAGGAACAAAAGCAGCGAATGTTATGAAGGTGAATGAAAGCTCCCAGAACAAGAACGATTTGTGACATCAAAAAGCAAGTGTTGGTTAATAAAGTTAGTTTCTTTGCAGTGCTTCATCCAATCGCATTAACTCGGTTGCATCAAACAGGCCACACTCTCTTCAATGACATCACAATTTCTGTGGGATCCAAAGAAATTATCCATTTGTGAATGTGACTCATCACTGGCTGGATTTTGGATGGACTGGAAATGAGGTCTGCTCATCAAACAGAAGGGCCCTTTTAAGATGAAAACTGCAATGATATCTTGATGCATAAATGATTTGCATATAAGCGTTTCTATTATTATATTATCGGTATGCCATTTCCAATCAAAGAAAAGAGGCTTCTCGCACAAAAGCATAATTTCAGGGCATGATTCAAGACCCTCAAGTCTGTAATTAAAAGATAAGCTATTTATGCAAATGTTTGTAGTTTATTCTGTCATTTGCAGCAATTCGAGCAAAGCTTATGTGTGCAGTTTCGTGAAAAGTGATTTTAGGTAACTTTAGTTCATTTGAGTTCAGTTAAAGGAATAGTTCGCACCCATGTGTTTTCAAACTCTTATGATGAAATTGTTTGTTTCAGTGGAACAATAAAGATGAAATTGTGTGGATTAGTACAGTACATATTTGTGATGAGCAGACTGGCATTTGTTGGCATCTCTATAAACTAGTAACCAAATGTGACCCTCCAGTTAATAAAAAAAAATTCTAAATAGTGCATGTTATTGAACATCTCTCAATATATCTATAACAAGTCTATAACAAGGCCTCAATATATCATCAGGTATTAATATTGTGATGCCTGTATATGCATTGTTTAATCTCAAAGTGCCGGAAGCCATTGACTTGCATTTTATGAATCACCAAGAAGCATGGTTTCAGCTAAAAATCTTCTTTACTATTCTACAGAAGAAAAAAAGTCAGCAACATCTTGGATGGCCTGAGAGTAAATTGAGTATTTTTTTTTTTTTTGGCTGAACTATTCATTAGTTAAGGAATATAATTACTACAAGAACATATCAGTGGACTTTCTTGCTGATTGAATACTTAGTAATTTGTAAACTACTACGAGTACATTTATGAGTTCATTTCACTGATTTGGACTGCAAGCACTATGTTCAAACTTCATACTGAATAACTCACAGAAAGAAAGGTCCAACATGCAGCACATCTGAGGACATACGCATCACATTACAACACATATTCAGAAAGGGAAATCCTGCTGCTGGATCCAGCCATGTTCACTACTCAACAACACTGTCAGTCTTCTATTAATATTTTAACACAACATTCCTCAGTAAAGCTTCTGTCAGACATTGTCATAAAGTCATATTTCATTTAAGTCTCCCTGGCTTTTAATAATCCTGGCCTCGCCACCCAAAACAGCTTGAGTTTTCCCTCATAACTCAAACTGCACATCGATAATTCATGCAATATCTGCAGTCACACAGTTAATGGCAACCTTAGCTCCATACCTTATACAGTATATTTCTGCATTCGCATACACTCATTGTGTAGGACGGAAGCCAAAGAAAAGCCTATGCTTCAGGACAGCGCATTAGCATGATTTGTCTCACATGATTGATGGGGATGTTGGAGACGCTGGGTCCGGAAAGTTCATTTCACCTCCAGCGCATTTGTACCCTTTGATGGTGCTCTTCAAAGTTGAATAATTGCACCGTCAGGGCAGGTTTATGACCAAATAAAAATCTTCATTAAATATACCGTACATAAGCCCTGGTAGACTTACTCAAATGCATTACTCACTGACTAAATAAATGTGCATTTAAAATGACTGAAAAAAGCATAGTTATTCTAACAATTATGTGCCATCTTTGGTGCTACCTGACATTTGGCCTGACAATGGCTTTTCTTGCTAACTGTAAAAATGATCTAGCATTCATTAATGCATGCCATCTTGTATTATACACTAGGTCAATCTGGGATACTGTTGGAAAAACAAGCAATCCCTGCACTGTATCTCAGATACTATATCTCCCTCTCTAAAACTAAAAGGGGATGTGATAGCGAATAGTGCACGGTGGCACACAGAGAATGAAGATTTGCATTAAATGGGATGCATCTCCGCCAGCTCTTATTCTGATTATTAGAATAAAAGACACAGAGCAGTTCAGACAACATCTTCCACATCGGCACAGAAAATAAATGTAAATTGTGAGCGAGTGGGTGAGATCCGGAGATTTGGAATCCGTTCCATTCCTGCTTCTCAATACTTTGCATTGAAGTCATTCCATATAGTGATGAATTCAGGATGACAAAGGAGGTAATTATACTGTATGTAGGAAGGACAGCCATATGCATTCTCTTGGCACAATTCTAAAGATATTACTCATTGTGAATGCACTTTCGATTGCCATAGCATCTTTAAATGGCACTCATCGATGCTTAGCAACCACTACTCACATCCCAGCAGTGACATTTCCTTGTGTACTGAAAATGGCTAGACTGCTGTTGGCAAGGGGTTTAAATAATACTTTGTGATTAAGATGTTTTATGATTGCAGATGGAAGTTCTTATTGTTTGAGCAAAAGCTGCTCCGTTAAAGAGGACATTGGCCCCCAGCGGCCAGTAAGAGACGGAAGAGAAGGACAAAAACACAATGAAACCTGCATAAGGACACCACAAAATAAATGAATGAAGCTTTCGTGGTTTTGAATGTTATAACAAGCCATGCAGTCATTTTTAGGTGCATAGATAAAAGTAATAAAGCCATGAGTGATTTCTCGGTAAGGAACAAAAGCAGCGAATGTTATGAAGGTGAATGAAAGCTCCCAGAACAAGAACGATTTGTGACATCAAAAAGCAAGTGTTGGTTAATAAAGTTAGTTTCTTTGCAGTGCTTCATCCAATCGCATTAACTCGGTTGCATCAAACAGGCCACACTCTCTTCAATGACATCACAATTTCTGTGGGATCCAAAGAAATTATCCATTTGTGAATGTGACTCATCACTGGCTGGATTTTGGATGGACTGGAAATGAGGTCTGCTCATCAAACAGAAGGGCCCTTTTAAGATGAAAACTGCAATGATATCTTGATGCATAAATGATTTGCATATAAGCGTTTCTATTATTATATTATCGGTATGCCATTTCCAATCAAAGAAAAGAGGCTTCTCGCACAAAAGCATAATTTCAGGGCATGATTCAAGACCCTCAAGTCTGTAATTAAAAGATAAGCTATTTATGCAAATGTTTGTAGTTTATTCTGTCATTTGCAGCAATTCGAGCAAAGCTTATGTGTGCAGTTTCGTGAAAAGTGATTTTAGGTAACTTTAGTTCATTTGAGTTCAGTTAAAGGAATAGTTCGCACCCATGTGTTTTCAAACTCTTATGATGAAATTGTTTGTTTCAGTGGAACAATAAAGATGAAATTGTGTGGATTAGTACAGTACATATTTGTGATGAGCAGACTGGCATTTGTTGGCATCTCTATAAACTAGTAACCAAATGTGACCCTCCAGTTAATAAAAAAAAATTCTAAATAGTGCATGTTATTGAACATCTCTCAATATATCTATAACAAGTCTATAACAAGGCCTCAATATATCATCAGGTATTAATATTGTGATGCCTGTATATGCATTGTTTAATCTCAAAGTGCCGGAAGCCATTGACTTGCATTTTATGAATCACCAAGAAGCATGGTTTCAGCTAAAAATCTTCTTTACTATTCTACAGAAGAAAAAAAGTCAGCAACATCTTGGATGGCCTGAGAGTAAATTGAGTATTTTTTTTTTTTTTGGCTGAACTATTCATTAGTTAAGGAATATAATTACTACAAGAACATATCAGTGGACTTTCTTGCTGATTGAATACTTAGTAATTTGTAAACTACTACGAGTACATTTATGAGTTCATTTCACTGATTTGGACTGCAAGCACTATGTTCAAACTTCATACTGAATAACTCACAGAAAGAAAGGTCCAACATGCAGCACATCTGAGGACATACGCATCACATTACAACACATATTCAGAAAGGGAAATCCTGCTGCTGGATCCAGCCATGTTCACTACTCAACAACACTGTCAGTCTTCTATTAATATTTTAACACAACATTCCTCAGTAAAGCTTCTGTCAGACATTGTCATAAAGTCATATTTCATTTAAGGCTCCCTGGCTTTTTCCCTCATAACTCAAACTGCACATCGATAATTCATGCAATATCTGCAGTCACACAGTTAATGGCAACCTTAGCTCCATACCTTATACAGTATATTTCTGCATTCGCATACACTCATTGTGTAGGACGGAAGCCAAAGCAAAGCCTGTGTCAATTTCAATTTGTCTCGCATGATTGATGGGGATGTTGGAGACGCTGGGTCCGGAAAGTTCATTTCACCTCCAGCGCATTTGTACCCTTTGATGGTGCTCTTCAAAGTTGAATAATTGCACCGTCAGGGCTTCAAGACAGTGCATTAGCATGATTTGTCTCGCATGATTGATGGGGATGTTGGAGACGCTGGGTCCGGAAAGTTCATTTCACCTCCAGCGCATTTGTACCCTTTGATGGTGCTCTTCAAAGTTGAATAATTGCACCGTCAGGGCAGGTTTATGACCAAATTCTGTGCATTTTGGCTTTGTTATGAAATACAGTAAAGCTCTGACAGCACTTTGATCCATTCCCACCGTTTGACAAGAACATGTTTTACCAATAATAACAATGTTTTATAAAAACAATGCACTGTTGGTGGTTGCCAAACATTGCTCTGTGTTTGCTAGGGTGGTCCAAATAAAAATAGCCCATCCTCAAGTCTATGTTTCTGAGTCAGAAATCCTCCTTAAATGTTAGTCTATGGGATTGATTGGTTGATTGATTGATTGATTGATTGACTGGTTGATTTTACTTAGTCTATGGGATTGTTTTGTCGTGTTTTAGTTTTACGTTTGCCTGGTGAAAGTCTTGTTACTTAGAAAAGTAATACTGTAGCACAGTGGTTCTCAACCAATGTTATTTTATTATCATTCATATATTATTATAGTTTTTATTGATATTTGAATTTGTTTATATATATTCTGTTATTTTATTTACAGTTTTAGTAATTTAGTTATGTATTATTATTTTTATTATTATGTCTAACAGTTTCATCTTCAACAACAGGTTAAACTAAATAAAACTAAGAAATGTTGCCTTGGCAAAATTGGATATGAAAATAAGATTTATATTTATTTATATATTACTTCAGTTAAGGTGTATTTAATGTCAAGTAACTTTTTATTTTTCATGGTTTTAGTTAAAGGGATAGTTCATCCAAAAATTCTGTCATTAATTCGTCTTCTCCGCGTCACCCTATTGTGCCATTATGGAGAGTATCACATCCGTAAACAACGTATTCTGTTCTGTGTCAGCAGCACCATACGTGGATACGCTGTTTACGTTGTTTACGCTTTGATCTGAATGTAAACAGCGTATCCGCATACATACATTGCGTACGTTGCATACTTTGTTTACATATGCGATACTCTCCAAAATGGTGCTACAGGGTGACGTGGAGGAGACGAATTGTTGAATAAAATTTTTATTTTTGTTTTATTTGCGCACAAAAGGTATTCTCGTAGCTTCGTAAAATTACGGTTGAATCCCTGATGTCACATGGATTATTTTACCGATCTCCTTGCTACGTTTCTGAGCCTCTGAGGATCCTTGATGTCTATGGGAGGGCCAGAGAGCTCTCGAATTCATAAAAAATATCTTAATTTGTGTTCCGAAGATGAACGAAGGTGTTACAGGTTTCGAACTACATTAGGGTGAGTAATTAATCTCAGAATATTAATTTTTGGGTGAACTATCCCTTTAACTCTAATAACCCTGTTATCAACCAGATCCAGGGCTCTCATAAGGGGGCTTCATCAGATTTCTAATGGGGGTGCCAAGATGTAATTTGGCATTGTATTTCATATTTCAGTTTGTTTCCTCAAGACTTGCCACTTTATTAAAGAACCAGGACTCGCATGATCTTGTTAAACTGGATACACGAGGGAAGTGTGATTTCTAGACCTGGGAAATTCATTGAAATGTCTATACTGAATATCATTTTTCCCCCTTAGTTATGCACGTTTCCAGAATAGAAACGGCTGAGAAATTGCTTTTTGTATAGGACCATAAATATTCTGAAAGACCTTTGAATATTGTCAAAAAGGGGTCAAAAATGTCATTCTGAAAAAGAAAAAAACCCCTCCATAAAACAGTTTTGAAAGTTGTGAGTTGGCGAACAGGTAACACTTTATATTGATAGTCCACTTTAGACATGCTACTAACTAGAACTACTGTAACTTTGTAACTCCATGCCATCTGGCAGTCATTGTATTAGTAGACTGTCTTCTTAATATCTGTGAACACTTTGATGGACATTCTATAAATAACTTTGCAAGTATAACAGTCTACTAACAGTCTACTAATACTCTAATGGGTGTTAGCTGACATGTAGTTGCAAATTTACTTATAGTATAGAATATCTATAAAGTGGACTTTTGATATAAAGTGTAACCTGTGAAAATGACGTGATCTAGGACCTTTATACAGTGCATGCAATTTTAAAGACTGTAAGTCTATCCCGCAATATGGCGTCTAACTTGACAAGGTCTATAAGTGCACACTATGCTTTAGTGGTCCGGTGTTGTTGCACAATGACAGTTATCGAGTATCAACGAGGGTGTTTTTTTCCGCCTGAGTTTGACGCATATCCTCTTGTGCATGTAACAGATCTTTCCTCATGTGTATTCTCCTGTCCGTGTAAATAATAGACTCTGCATCTCTGTGATGGCTAGGTAATGGGTTGCACAGCTTCTGTTGTACTGTATCATTGCAGCTCTGAATATGAATTATTCAGCGCCGTGATGCCCTGCCACGCTGAGGTACGACTGCAACTGTCAAGAGCAGCTTTGGAAAATGAAACGCTGGCGTGGGTGTTTCTGCTTTGAAGCCCCGTTGCACTAAAATTGAACTCTTGACAACTGCAGAAGACCGACAGTCAGCATGCGCGAGCGGAAAAGCAACTGTTCTGGATTCCCCAGAGAAGCCAACGGCTGATTATTAAAGCGAATGCGATGCTCCCTGACATCCGAGACAATACGCAGGGCTTTGCGAGACGACAGTCAGCATGCGCGAGCGGAAAAGCAACTGTTCTGGATTCCCCAGAGAAGCCAACGGCTGATTATTAAAGCGAATGCGATGCTCCCTGACATCCGAGACAATACGCAGGGCTTTGCGAGACTTTTCGCCGTGCACCAAATCTCCAGGTTTTTTGCCGTTCTAATTAGCGACGTCGTCGACTTGCCTTCACTTGTATTTAAAGCGCTGGCTCAACTCTCTCATGGATTACAAGAGGTCTTAAGACCTGCGGAGACTGCAAGTATTACGGCTGTCCTGACGTGAACTGAATATTCTCCCCGCTCACTAGTCGCTGTGGTCGACCCGCCGAGAGTGAATGCAATCAGATTAACTCCTTATTAACAGGAAGCCATTGTGGATAATGCCTCTAACGCTTTTCTGAGTTTGAAGGATGGTATGTGGTGTGTTGGATAGTTAAGCACGTACAATGCCTTGTGAAGCACTGCAGCCTCAATTAACCTTATCACAGATTCGCCTCTAGTCTAAATGCATGGCTCTGGGTCAGGATTCATAAATAAGCATCATGCGAACGCTTTACATTTTAAAGGAGACAACCACTGATATTCAGGGGAGCAGTTTATGTTTATGCATGTTATGTGAAACATAATTGACCATTCGCAGACAGCTTGATTGACAGGTGATCTGACCAATCAGAACGTGGATATTATGTGCCGCCGCTGCTATCTGCCATTTTTCCAGACATCTACCACCGGTCAACATAGAAATGGATGGAAAACAGATGGTAAAAAAGATGGACTGAATTGAAACCTTTTCAATATAATTAAATATACAGTAAAAATGTGTGGAGGGTTAAGCTGTATTGTTGTTGGCTACCACAGTAACGGAGATAAGGAATTCCTTTAAGGTACTTGTTTTGTGTACCAGAAAACCGGTCATGTCCGGCGCTGTATGCATGGCTTGCAGCGCTTAAGTTAAAATACTGAGTGTGAAATAATAAAATGATATGTTAAAACGTGTGCTCTTATCATTCTGTGGACAAAATCCCGTGAACTTTGCCCCGATCAGGAGCTGTTTATGCACGTGCGTTCATCTGTTTTCAAAGCAGCTAACCTTGTGTTGCTTCATGTCATCTTCCCACTAATTAAACTATGACAGGTCCTTTACTGCAAAAAGACGGTCACTGCGACACTCTAAAGTGATGAAACTATGGCACCATGTGCTTTTTTAAACTATTTTCTTAGGTAATATGTAAATGCGCATGCCCAGCAGCCGTAGCTGTATCCCTTCCAGCCTTAACCACAAATCAGATAGAGTAGATTAACTTCAGTGGACTTACACTTGAAAAATGATGTGTTACACGGTTGAAATAAAATACTTTTTTTGTGCTTTACGTAAATATGAAAAGACGATCGGTTCACGTGTTTGAACTGAGGCAATACGGTGATCTGTCACGACACATTAAAGAGCCACAAATCCGTATTTATTGTTTTAATTTCTTTAAAAATTACAAAATTTGAAACCTGAGAGTCCTGAGACGTTGTTTTACACCAGAAGTAACCAGCTCTGTCTTGTCTGTCGGTGTGTTGTCAGTTTTCTCTTTGCTCTGCGATGTATTTTTCACTGCGTGAGAACATGAGTGTAGGGTGAGAGCGGCATTGTTTGTCGGGGATAGCAACAGTAACTAAGGAGGGTCTTTGTGAACGGTCAATTAACACTCTTTTAAAAAACTGTTTTTCTGTCACATTGTATTGCACACAGGCTTATAACTGAGAGGGCGGAGGAAAAAAACAAACTCAGGTTATGTCGGGTTATGTTCGGAAAGGAATTCTTTGCAATATTCTTTAAAAATGATAAGTGAAGCACTATTTAAATTTCAGAGTTGAATTGGAAGTCTGATTACTTATTGAGCTGATTCAATCAGACTGTTCATTTCAATGAACTGATTCGAAAGATGATTCACTGATTCATGTGATTAATATTTCTGTAAATCTGCCATGAGAAAAGAAAGTAATAAACTACCATTGAGATAAATGGGAATATCAATGAACAGTTTTCTCCAGGTATTACAGGTGTTTAGTTCTGCATTATCCGGAGTCGACTCTGATTCCCGACTCCCATTTTAGGAGTCAAAAGAATTGACTCTTTGACTGCATTAGGGTCAGAAATAGAATACAAAATTGCATTCATTGCACACGAAATGTAACCCCCCCCCTTTATTAAAACACTTCTAATGACTGTTCAAATTATTTAAATTTAAAGATGACATTACGCACTCTATTAATGCCTAGCTGTTGTCTTCATGAGAAACAGCCTTGGTTGAATATTATTTCAGAATTAATTAAACAAGAGAAGAGGAAACATTTTTTATTTCAATAAATTAGCCTAACCTAACCCTAATCTAATTGTAAAGGGTGATGGCTATAAATGCCTTTTTTTCATCTCCTCGACAGGTGAAAAGCTTGTATTTCTGCGTGATTGATGAATGTAAATGTAAAAACTTGGGAGTATACTAGTACATCAAACTTTAGAGCACTATCCAAGTTAGTGCCGTGGTTAAATCCAGTGTCTTCCATCTAAGAGCTCTGGCAAAGGTGAAGACTTTTTTTTTTTTTGTCTTGTAAGAATTTTGAGAGGATTATTAATGCCACTTATTAAGCTATAAGTGGTACAAAATGCAGATGCTAGGCTCCTGACTGGGGTCAAGAATCATGAACATATCACAGCTCCCCTAATATCATTACACTGGTTGCCAGTCCGCTACAGAATTGATTTTAAAGTTATTTTAATGGTCTATAAATCCCCTAAAGGCTTAGCACCATCCTGTCTGACAGATCTCTCGCCATGCAGGACATTGTTCGAGGAGGTCTCGGAGATCCTCAAGCCAAGGACTATTAGTGGATCCATAGACAAAATTTAAACTTAAAGGTGACCAGACATTTCCAGTGGCAGCGCCAAAACTGTGGAACGCCTTTTCATATCCAAAATTAAGTCTTATTTGTTTTCTATAGCTTTAATCAATGATGCAGGGGTTATTTTGTATATTATGTTAGGTACAGCCCATTGGTCAACAACTGTTTTAATTGTGCACTATAAATAAAGTGACACTGAAAAAAAAAAAAAAAAAAAAACTTCCAAAATATCTTCATTACATTGAACTTTTTTTCCTGCTATTGGCAGAATTTTCCTTAATTTAGAAGACAATTCTTCCTCGACTGAATTTTCCGGCTTTATATGTTTTCACTGTTATATGGTAGGGGGTGTTATTACACATCTTCTGAAAGAGTATTTAATCTCTGGATCAAAACACGGTGAAGAAGAAGAAGCAGAAACAAGCAATCGTGTGTGTGTGCACAGATGCATGTGTAAAATAACACGGTCAGCAAACATTAAACATCATGTAAATCAAACGTTACCGAATGAAATGTCGACAGGAACTGGTTTAGCACTGTGAAGCTTTGGTGTGCTCATGGAAGCGATCGACATCTGTGTTTTGATCTTAGTTCTGAATCCGATCTGGATGTAGTCTTTGACAAATATACAATTTTCTGAGTGTTTTGTTCAAAATGTTTATTTTTTTTCACTATGAAACCCACGTTCAAGTGTTGACAAAAGAAAATAATGCATGAAACTAGACAATTTGTATGTATGTATGTAAGTATTTATGCATCTTTGTTTTGGCTTATTGCATGTTCAGATATTTATACAACAAAATATTCTGGGGGCCATAAAAGATTTGTCAAAATGATCAAAAATGCAGGTGGTGGCTTGCAACTTAAAAAAAAATGCTGGTGGGGAAAGAGTTGCAATTATATATATATATATATAAACGGATTAGAGATTGAGTGAACAAATGAACAATTTTGGACGCAGCAACAGAGACAACAAGGTTCAACTTTGTTGGAGTCGACTCCACTAATTATAGAGCTGTTTGGATGAACTGCAACTCATTTTACTCTTGTTTCAACATATATGTGACCCTGGAGCACAAAAGCAGTCTTAAGCAGCACAGGTATATTTGTAGCAATAGCCAACAATACATTGTATGGGTCAAAATGATCAATTTTTCTTATATGTCAAAAATCATTAGGAAATTAAGTAAAGATCATGTTCCATGAAGATATTTTGTAAATTTCCTACCGTATGTCACATATTACTATATTACGGCTGTTCTGATGTGAACTGAACACCTATATACACACACTACACTCTTGCTGACTAATCTTGTCCAGTTTTATAGATGCCTCCTCACCCGGGCCCTCGAGGGGCGCCTGGATGTGACTGACTGTGAATAGTGGACTCCTCGACTGGAGTTAAGGCTGTTGGTGAGGAATAAGCAGGGTTTGATCCGGGCTGACAGGCTCTCCCAGCGGGACACTGCCACAGATCCATCAGCTGTCCATCGCTGTAGGTCTCGGCGGCCCGTGAAACTGTGGCAGGTATAGAGGCACCTGTCAGCCGCTGAATGCTGTGAGAAGGTGTGGTGTCCCTGCGGACCCGTGTAAAGTTCATGCTGTCAATGGGACGAAGGATTGGTGTATGTTCATGGTACTTGTTAGAGGACACTGTTTTATATATCAGCTGGTTAGAAGAAGTCAGAAGAGCTTGGCTTCAGTGAAGACTCATTTTAATTATGACAGGTTTGAAATCATGATGCAGCAAAAATGTCACTGGTTTTTATCATTGACAAAAGCAGTGTTCAGGGTAACACACTAGAAGTTATGCAAGTTATGTAATCGGATTACTTTTACAAATAACTAATTAAGTAATGCATTACTTTTAACCCTCAGGTTGTGTTCGGGTCATTTTGGCCTGGAGAGAATTTTCTTTCTCCCGAAAATGTTACTTAATGCATTGGACTAAGATTTACTGACTTTGTTCAAACAGGGCATAACTACTTCCAACGCAAAAATGTTTTTGATTTTCATTAAACCTTTTTTTCTTTCAACCTTGTTACACTACGTGGTGTACCCGGTCAAAAATGACCGGCCTACAAAAAATAGCCTATAAATCTCTTGTTATGCAATATTATTAGTATCGATCTTTTTGTCAGCTTGTTTTCTTTCAATTAGGACTTGTTTTGTGTTTATTTTTGGAACTAATTTATCATAGGCCTCATTTATCTGAGCTTACGTACCTCAGTTTTTTGAGTGAAAAAGCAGTATTTGTGGATATTTTTGTCAATATTAAAATATGAAAAGAAAACTGCACTCTTTTCACACTAGCATGCTCTAATGTTTAACCAAGGAATTTGTTTTGAAACACTTTGATTTTGTACAAAATTTAAAAAACAAAAAAAACAAACACACACTTGTAGTGGTTCCGGTCAAAAATGACTGGCCTACAATAAATAGCTTCTAAATCGCTGGTTATGCAATATTATCATCAAGTATTGGTATCAATATTTTTGTCTTGATTTTGTGCCCCGGTCATTTTTGACTGGGAACACCACACATGTTATACGGATTTGAACACAACCTGAGGGTTAATTTACAAGAACATATCTGAGTTACTTTTTCAAATAAGCAATGCCAGTTACTTTGTTTTCTCATTCATTGACTGGCAGCTCTCCTCTACCCATATTAAGAGAAATCTAGACTAAGGGCCAAATTTACTAAACAGGACAAATTAGTGTTGGCACGCAATTCCATAAAAGTGCCGATGGGAGGGGAAAATTCTGCATGTGATTTACTGACAATAAAGAACACAGACACAACATCTAATTTCCATAGTGACCAGCACAATCTACCAAGAGCAGTGCAAATTACCGCCTGCTTTAAGACATGCTTTTTTGGTTGTTAAATAATGCCACAAATACCTGTGAATTGACGAGCACAAATCTTAATGTGATTCATTTAAATACTCTCCTCCCATAAGTTTACAGATCGAAAGGGAAACTCCTACATATGTATATTCAATAAGGTGAGTCGCAAAAATAACTGTCCACAACTTATCAGCGCTAATTTCCCACTGCATGTCTTTAGTAAATCCTGACAGTAGATTTTTACGGCAAATGAGGGTTTGTGCTGGTGCAAGCTCATAGTAAATCTGGCCCTATATGTCTAGAATTACACAAAAACATGTTCAGTATTCCTCAAACTTAATAATAATAATAATAATAATAATAAAACAGTCAAAAAGCAAACTCAGAACATTATGCAAACCAGCAATAATTAAATGTTAACACAAAAAAAATCCTTTATGTCTTCGCTGCTGACCTTTGACGATCCAATTCAACCATACTAATGAACAAAAATTACTTTAGATACATACACCATGTGTGTGTGTGTGTGTGTGTGTGTGTGTGCAGAATGGCAGCACAGCTGAAAGGTTTGTTTGTGCTTTTTGAATTTACATATTTTTGAATGCAATAAACATTTACTTCAGCCTTCACTTTTGGTGTGAAGGCGCTTTTACATTTGCCAAAAAATAGAACTTATTTTATATTTAAAAACAAACAAGCCCAGCCCAGGCCAGATGAGAAAAAGTAACACAAAAGTAACACATTACTTTCCATAATAAGTAACTTAATTAGTGCAATTAGTTACTTTTTTAGGGTGTAGCACAATATTGTAAAGCATTACTTTTAAAAATAACTTTCCCCAACACTGGACTGCAGCGCATGCGTCTCTCCTCAGTGATGTTTCATAATCAATATAATGTCCATTATTTATGTGTACAGCACCATCAGTGACCACAGAATAAAGCAGAGTTTATTCTGATCTGACGATATGTCAAACATATCTCAGTAACAACAAAACTAGCCGTATTTATGTTAAATATTTTGGGTCACTGATTGACAGTTTTATATATTTTTTCCCTAAAGTAAATTGAAAAAGCGAATGGCTTAGTGTGCAGAACAATGTACAGCTTTCGTCATCTGCTTTGAATGTGTGTTCTTGTTGATTTAGACTCATTTAGTCTTTGAAAGAGTCACCTTTGTATTGCCTGAATGTCCTGCTGTGACACAGGCTTCATTTGTCAATGCTTTGTGCTTATATATACTTTACTGCTATTATGTTTGTATAAACAACCGAATACAAACATAATGAAGGGAAACAGTAACATATAGAAGATGCTAAAGAAAAAAATCCAATTCAAATCCTTAAAGAAACAGGAAATCATCATTCACTCATCCTCATGCCATGCCAAACCTGTATGACTTTATTTCTTCCATTAAACTGAAAAGGAGAAGTTTAGCAGAACGTTCATGCCCTTTCGTTTTTGGTGTTTCAATATTGCATGAGTTTAATTTGTAGTTTGCACAGGCTTCACGAACATCAAATAATTAAAAACAGTGAGGCGAGACAAAACAGGAGGATGAGAGCAACTGAGAGAGAGAGATACAGGGAGAGAGAGAGAGAGGCAGCAGGACACTCCGAGAGGAAGCTCAAGGGAAAGAAGATTAAAGCCTTTGCCAGAGAGCTCACATAAGAAGAGTATGCAAACGATGCCATGGAGTCAAACTAAGTGACTACAGAACAGTGCAGGTGACATGTCATCTGCATGTGTACTACTGCAAACCTGAATGAACTAACAGTAAGTTTAACCATTCACAATGTGTCAGTTTTTACAAATCAGGATTACAGTATAAGTAAAAACCTGTTACTGGCGAAAGTTGTTGTTGTTGTTGTTGTTGATGATGTAGTTTCAATTTAAGTGTATGATTTCAATTTAATGTACATCAAAATGGTATATATACTAACTAACTACTAACTACCAATACATATCTTTTTTATTTAAAAAATATATATAAATTACATTATATTATTATTAAGATGTATTAAATATTAAAAAGCAAAAATGATATATGTGTTGTTGTTGTTATTTATAAATTATACATACAAATTTGTCACATTAACATTGTTACTTAAATAACTATAAAGTAATAAAAATACGTATAGTGTTTGTTTGCCTTAAAATCCATGCATTGGTTTAGAAACAATCAGAAATTGCTAGTAATTTTTTTTTTTTTTTTTTTTTTTTAAACTGCAACAATGCAAAGACAAACAATGGCACAGACCGAGGCATGTGAGCGTCCATAAAACAGTGGCTGCTGAAGTACCTTTCAAAGAGAGTCAGTGGAGATACTGTGTTACACTTTTAATAGGCTGCCTTCAGAGCCTCACGCTGAGAGACTCGGCAGCACCAAACCCCCTTAACAGCCCGTAAACTTTGATCATTGTTTATAACTTGAAAATGCAATGGGTGTTGTAAATTAAATTTACCAGGATTTAACAAATTGAACATTTTATTTAACAGTGATGTATTTATTTATTTATTCCATGATTTTCAACTTCTGGCAGTCAAAACAAATCCTATGCAGCAGGTTTACGCAGTGATTTCAGTTTGAATCAAGCACAGCATTTCAGCGAAAGCTCTCGGCTCAGAAGTCTGATGACAGCAACACGGCGAGAGCTTACATGCATTTCCCCAGCTGATTGAGCGATATTGTGTAGTTGCAGAGGAAAGTAAAACCTCAGCTTCAGAGGAGATCTGTTAGGAAGCTCTCTGGACGATAACTCAGCTCCAAAAACTGCACTGTTGGTCAGTCAGAGACCTGCACGACTGTTCCACAGCGGACCAGAAGAAGAGTCGATACTACACACTACAGCACGACTGCTCTGAGCAACATGTAAGTATGCAAAAATTACTGTCATAAAAGCAAACTGACTAAACTGCAACAGGTAGGGTTGCCACCCGTCCCTTAAAATACGGAATACGGAAACACTGTATGGAAGTCATAATTGTGTATAATGAAAAAATACTAGTTTATACTAGTGTTCAGTCATACTGTTATCCTGGAAAATCATTTGTAGTAACATCTATAATTGTCATAAACTGATAGAAAACAGCTCAAAAGTTTCTAAGGTCAGATCCTCAGAAAACACAATCACGCACTGAGTAAAGCAAGTCAAATGAGACTCTCTATGACAAGAACCCTTTGGACATTGATTATTTGATCCTCCGTGTGGACGAGGTTTCAACCCGATCTTCCCCTGTTATTTTGTTAAGCACTGAAGCCGTGATCTTCTGCTGCGGTGAATGTCAGCCGCTCATTAGGACTCTCACATTTAAACCCTTCACACTCAGACAGAAACTTCAGTCCGGAGCCCTGCACAGTTGATTTAGCAGCCGTGTTTACCAGCATGTCAGTCTGTTTACAGCTTGTGACTCGCTCACTCCATGATGAACTGCAGCCTTTGAGAAGCCTGTGAAACAAACGCTGCTGCTGTCCATGCAAACACACGTGTGTGCGAGCGTCAAAAGTCAGATTATAATAGCACCAGCACTCATCAAACAAACAGCACACAATTATCCACGGCTGTTTGGATTTATAATATAATTTGCACACAAAAATCAACAATACACTCTTGTTTGTCAATGGGAAACAGGTAGGTTTGTACTACTGCACATACCTGACAGTGTGAATGTTTAACACGGTGTTTGGAAAGCAAACAAATAACTGCAAATAACACAAGAGCCCCTGCATGAAAGAAGGGCTATTTGTGTCGACAACATTTGATGATGCAAACATAACACAAATATCAGCTAGGCCTATTCTCTTGTTTTCATCTATAAAAGCAAACACATAAATTGTCGAAACATTGTCATGTTACATGTGTAAAATGCATGAGTTTGCAAATTCAAACTCAAGCAGTCACTTTATTTATTTATTTATTTATTCATTCATTCATCATGACAATTAATTTAAATGTAATTAATTTAATTGGAAAAAAAAAACGTATTAACTTATAATTGAGCAAAACATATTATCAGATTTGGGGGTGAAATATAACCTTGCTCTTGATGGTGTTGTTAGGGATTTTACATGCATCATTTGAGTCATCAGTGAACAGAGTCATCAAAAGTTAGTAAGTACTACTCTAATTAGTAGTTATACTATAATTAATATATATCTAGAGTTGTCAAGTATAGCATACTGCTTTCACGTAAAATATGTGAACACACACAAAAAAAGTGTTTTGTACAAACTAAACAGAGAAGCAGCCATTTGGTATAAAATGTTCCATGCTGTCACAAGATAAAGCAGTTTTTCTATTCAATTTCCATTTAAAACCTGAAGAAAGAAAGACATGGTCATGCAGGACTCGGAGTAAGCCGGAAAATGGCTGGGAAGGATCTGGAATGTTTCTCAAGGACGTTACTTGAAGAATAACATGAGCCTTGGCATTAGTCCTTGTGAGCAGTGATTAATTTTGGTTGCAATTCATTTTCACTGAATGGAAAATGTATTAAATGGCAGGCAGATAAACGCAGATTGTTCTGAACATGTTACATGGAATGTGAAATGAGTTTTGTGGTTTATGTTTGATCAGACGAGGCCAACGGCAGCACAATTACCCACAGGCCGGCTCAATCTTCACTTCTCTCAGCGCAACAAGGACACGACAGTCGTGTGCTCACACTTCCCAAGACCGGAGCTTGTTCACACTTTACATACGGTATATACAATAAGAACAAGATTGGACCAAGAATCGAACCTTGGGGAACACCACATCTGAAAGAAGCATATTTGGAATAAGATTGAACAATATTAATGAACAAAAAAGTCCTATTAGAAAGAAATGATCTGAGCCACTCAAGAGCCATGCCTACAGTCTTTTCTAGACAAGTAATAAGGATATTGTGTATCAGTTGGAGAGGGTTTGTTATTTTCCAACACGATAGAGTATTAATCTTTCAGCGACACTCCCCAGACATTTGAATTCTGAACTGTCGCAATACGTGCCTGAAGCAATGCGATAAACACGTGGCCATGGTCAGTATTGGGGAAATTTACTTTTACAAGTAATGCATTACAATATTCTGTTACTTTAATCTGCCTTTTTCATCTGAATTCTGATTTGAAATAATGGGCTTTTCTGAGTCTCTGTATTCTGGAAGAGGCTACTGTACAGTATATTTAGGGTAGACTGGAGCTTGTTTACACTTTCTACTCCAGGGAACTTTCTCTGGGTAGCTTTGTTTTTGAAAGTTTTCATTATAGGCACTGATTCGAAACAAATGATTTGTTAACGTTTCAAAGCTTCACGAAGCAATGTTTCAAAGCGTTCATCATGGTTTGTTTCATGGTTTTTGATTTTCACTGTTAATAAACTGCATTTGGCTTTGTTACACCATCCTCACCTGCTGTGTGTCAGCATTGTTACAAATAGTCCTATAATGACAGCAACATCAGCCCCAGTCACACTTATTTGTTCCCTGCAGAGTAAATCTGTCCCCTCTCTCTCTCCATATGTTTGGTCTATGAGGCCAGGGTCTCCACATACTGTCTAATGGACATTTTCAATCTGGTGTGCGCTCAAATGCCTTGATCTCTACTCAGTCTCATTGGAAATATCTCTACATACATTTCTACAAAATACATATGAACTTTACTATACGTGTGAATCGCAGCAGTTTCCAGTTGAAATGAACACTAGAGGCAGTAAAACCTTTATCCCTTTTCACATAAACGATTATTTACAGGGTCAGAGTTTTGATTAAGAAAGCCTATTTACGCACAATTCCTTGCACAGTATTATGGTATGACTTCAAAACAATTATAACATGCTGCAAGAAATTGATACTTTTCAATGTTAGTATTACATATCGAGCTTCATATGTATGGGTTTCTAATGCAGTAGATTTGCTTGGTGATTTGGCATTGCACTTGTGCTGTGAAGACCTCCTGTATGAATCCTGTGAAATACGGTTCGACAAAAGAGCTCAAACCCATCAAACACATAAGAGAAGGCATTTGTATATCACTTTTGCTTTCATTAACACTATTGGGTAGGTTTAGTGTTGGGTTTGGTGGAGGGGGTTTGTTATTTTCCAACACGATAGAGTATTAATCTTTTAGCGACACTCCCTGATATTCAAATTATGAACTGTTGCAATACGTGCCTGAAGCAAAGTAATAAACATGTGACCATGTTCAGTAATTTTGAAAAGAAAGTTACTTTTAAAAGTAATGCATTGCAATATTGCATTGCTCCCTAAAAAAGTAACTAATTGAATTACTTAGCTACATTTTATGGAAAGTAATGTGTTAGATTACTTTGTGTTACTTTTGTGTTACTTTTCTCATCTGGTCTTGGCTGGCGTGTTTGTTTTTATTAAAAAATATATATATATTTTTGGCAAACGTAAAAGCCTTTCACACCAAAAATGAAATGAATAAGCCTCAGGCTGAAGGAAAAGTAAATTAAAAAAGCTCAAACAAGCCTTTCAGCTGTGCTGCTATTCTGGATCGCATGAATAATAGGATGCAAGAGTTCAACATCTTCTCAAGCACACACACACACACACACACACACACACACACACACCTGAAGGTCAGCAGCAAAGACACTGGTTAATACTATTGGATTAACTATGTAAAGGATATTTGTGTTATTTAACCTATTTAAATATTGCAGGTTTGCATCATTCTGAGTGTGCATTTCAGTGATTTATTTATTTTGAGGAATAATACATTTGTTATTGTGCAAGTGAGATGAGTAAATCTATGTTTACATTTAGTCTAGAACTAGAGTAACATCATGTTCTCACAATGCTTCTGCACTCACTCCCGATTTCTCTCAACAATAAATGGGGAAACAAAGTAACTGGCATTACTTATTTGAAAAAGTAACTCAGATATTTTCTTGTAAATTAAAAAGCAATGCGTTACTTAACTAGTTACTTGAAAAAAGTAATCTGATTACGTAACTCACGTTACTTATAATGCGTTACACCCAACACTGGTCAAAACTAACAAAAGAGCAACAATATATAAGTGCAAATGACAAGTCTCGGTTAGCCT
>NW_015648568.1:116168-122097 GCF_001515625.1 Sinocyclocheilus rhinocerous
AGAGATCACAAGGTCTGTGCGTGTGTGTGTGTGTGTGTGTGTGTGTGTGTGTGTTCTACCTGTTCAAGAAGTCAGATGCCAGGGGCCTGTGATTTGTGCGTCCCAATTCTGTCTTTTTGCTCCTTTCCCCCCAGCTGCTCTGCTTGCTAGAATATGTATTAGGGAAGTAAGTTCTCACGCGGTGAGTCTGATTCATACGCCGCTCCTGTCACACTGCGCTCTACTGTACCACTGTTTGTCTTTCTGCTTGAAAGGCCATTTGCCCAATTGACACTGTAGTATCTGCGGTCCAATTCGCTTCACGCATTACTAGATAAGGAAAATGATCTACAAAAGGAAGAGGTTACTGTTTGTATGCCAGTTCCAATGTTGGAGAAAGCGCAGATAAGGAGAAGCATGTGGAGTCAAATGAATAGATCTTTGAATGCATAATGTACTGTTCATCTTGTTTGTCTAGGAAAGTACATTGTTCACGGTACGGGTTATGACTTGAAAGACTTTTCTTATTTTGCACTCTGCCTTTTTTCGCCTTGTACATGCAGACTGCAAACTTTAAAGGGAATTTGTGACCTTCAGAAAAAAAAAAAATGTTTGGTTTGGTTACAAGGAGCACAGCGTATCTGACATACAAACTGTTGGCAGAATTTTAGACCGAGATGCAAATGCTAAATGCCACAGGAGCACAGAGATTTGACATGAAGGATAAAGAAGTCGACTTAAAGTTTCTACTAAATTTGATGTTCCCAAAACTGAATGTCATTTAGTTAGTAAATGGTTGTGGTCAAAATACAAAATACACTTTCTTAGTACATGCTCTTGAAATAATGGCAAATATCCAACAAACAAATAAACAAACACACAAACAGATTTGTAATTTCACGAGCAAGCTCTCATTAGTGTTTTTAGGTGTGCAACATTTACACATTTTTTAAAATAAATTAATAATTTTATTCAGCAATGATACATTACATTTATTAAAAGGGGCAGTAAAGACATTTCTAATGTTACAAAATATTTCTATTTCAAATAAATGCTGTTCTTTTGAACTTTCTATTCATCTGAGAATCCTGAAAAATAAGATGTATCATAGTTTCCACAAAAAATATTGGGCGGCACAACTGTTTCCAACATTGATAATAATCAGAAATGTTTCTTGAGCAGCAAATCAGTAAAATCAGTTGATGCTTTGCATTTCTTATGACTGTAATAGTCATTTTTATTTTATGGATTGTATCCTCACATCCTCCAGTCAAGCGGAATCACTTGTTTGCTGTTATTTACTGAACATTGAAAAAGTGAAAAGAGGCTGCCACACAAGTCACATATCTACACTTACCAACAAAACCAATGTCTGTGAGATTCTGTGAATCTATGCAATAGAAAAGTTGGTTTGACAGGCTTTATAGAAGTTTGCAAACTGAGAAACAGCATTCGCAATAACTGTAACTGACAAGGTACAAAAGTCAAGATTTCTCTCTCAGCTTCGAAAAGCACCAGGTGCGACCTTCGTCGAATTGTCAAATTACGAAAAACCTGAAATTAATCGTCTGGTTTACTCAGATGGGTGATGCAATGTTCTCTTCTGTCTATTTCTCGGACTTCTCTAGTGGAATGGATTTATCCTTTTTACTTAAAATGAAGAGCACTCGGAGAGAAAACCATTCCGGCATGGGACACGGATCTAATAAGAGAAAGGTCAAAAATGAACAAAGCTTTTGCAAATACAGCTGGACATTGACAGGTATGGTATATAGTTTCCAGGAACCCCCTCTGAGCAAAGCTGGAGAAACAAAGAGGCTTGGATTTATGGACATGCACAGTATTTGCATGCTGTTCTGAGACGACGAACTGCAGGAGACTGGAAATGAAGAGCACCGCTCTGATAATGACTTCACACCCAAAATATTACCCATGAGCATAGCAATGGAATGGGATTTGGCATTGAATTGACCCTTCGAGAGAAAATAATTGAAAAATTAATTTGATTTGCAGATGTTGTGATCAAACTTGAGCCCGTTTGGGACTGAAGAGACTGTTTCATGTTCAGATCACAGAACACGAACAAAATGCTGAAAGGCAATTTACATTACATTAATGCATTTTGAAGATGTTTTTATCTGAAGTGGCATAAAACATATTCAAGGTATGCATTTTATCAGTTTGACCAGCAATTCAACTCGGTCTTGTTAATTATAGGTAAAAAAAAAAAAAAAACATATAATATAATAATAGTAATATAATTGTGAGACAAAATTTTGGGGTCGGTTATGTTATGTTTTATGTTTTTGAAACAAGTCTCTTCTGCTCACCAAGGCTACATTTATTTGATCAAGAATGCAATAAAAATGTGAAATATTATTGCATTTTAAAATAACTGATTTCTATGTGAATATCTGTTAAACTGTAATTTATTTCTGTGATGCGCAGCTGTATTTTCAGCATCATTACTCCAGTCTTCAGTGTCACATGATCTTCAGAAATCATTCTAATATGCTGATTTGCTGCTCAAGAAACATTTCTGATTATTATCAATGTTGAAAACAGTTGTGCTGCACAATATTTTTGTGGAAACTGTGATGCATTATATATATATATATGTATATATTTTATTTTATTTTTTATAAAAAAAAATTTCAGGATTTACAGATGAATAGAACGCAACAAAAAACAGCATTTATCTGAAATATAAATCTTTTGTAACATTATAAATGTCTTCACTGTCCCTTTTGATCAATTGTATGCGTACTTGAAGAATAAAAGTATTAATTTCTTCCAAAAATAAAATACAATAAAATTACATTAAATTCTTATTTTAAAATATTCTGTTAAAAAAAAAATGTATTTCAGTTTGATATTTTGCAATGACATTCATACGTTTTTAGTGGCACATTAAGATCAATGCAATAGTAACTATACAAATAGGCTATATTTATAATATAAATGCTTTGTACATTTTTGCAATAAATAATTTTACAGTTTAAATGCTGTCAATATATCCATATGTTTTAGCATACATACAAATCTTCTTTATTACCATTGCACATGAATACTGATGAGATCAGGCTGTGCAATCGATCCTATAACAGTGGCACAGGAACACAGCAAGACTAAACCAAGAGAAAAACAGATTTCAATCCAAATGGATATGCTTTAATGCCAACATAAACATGCTTATTAAATACTAATTATTCTAGCCAGCTAATGAGAAATGGCAGATTTGTTTCTCGTGCACAGCACTAGTGGCCCAATGCGGCATAAAGCTGCTCTGGTGTCACAGACAGCTGCTCTCGGGCGGCGATAATAATCAGATTCTCCACAGACAGCCTGGGATTAGTTTACTCAACAGCCGTCACTTCAAAGCACATGTAATTCCTCTATAAATACAAACTCTCAATCCAATGTGAAGTGGTAAGTCTGTCGTCTTTGTTCGGTTTACTGAGGTTTTGCTGTTTTACCCACCGAGGGTAAATGTGTACATGATGCTGGTGAACGCGACTGCGGAGAGGATATAAATAACAGCAAAACAAAACCTGGATAACGGATAGCAGTCAGTATTGCCATCAGGTGCTCTGCATTAGCATATGATAATATGAAATAACTTTTAACTTGATTTTCTGTGAACCCTCATATCTTATTCATGTGGTTTGCAAGACACGCGATACGATCTCAGCATATTACTATTTATGCAGTCACATCTCATATGCAGCGTTGGTAACATTGCCCACAAAATATTCTCCAGCTCCACTGTTTGTTTACAGCAGCACTGACAAAATATTTCATTTGTGGCGTTTCTGTCTCTCACGATGGGGTCGTATACTTCATTAAAATATATTATTTAAATATCACATTCATTCATTCATTCATTAATTTCATTAATTTCCTTACTTTTTATTTAGCATTTTGCCTTTATTTGTATTTATGCAGACTCATTTAACTCCACTGAGTTTGCTATTTTGATATTTGATATGTAATACATGTACACATTTTGAGGTGTTTAAAGGGGTCATATGATGTTGCTAAAAATAACATTATTTTGTGTGGAGAGGCTGGGAATGAGTGACTGTGCTGTAGGAGCCTGTTAGGATGGAGCGAGACAGACAGGCGGAAGAAAATAAATATGGAAACAGGCTGAAAAAATACATAATGGCAGCTTAGAATAGAGGATGGTGTCAGATCTTAGACTGAAAATGAATCTATATTCACCTCACATTTGATGTTTTGTGGGCTTAAACATTTATGAAGGGCTGTTCAGCATGTTCAAAAGCAAAAAAAGCCCTATATGGAGGATATATTTGAGAATATTAACCACCATTGTACAACAAAGTGTTATGGACAGGCTCCATATTATATTATATTATATTATATTATATTATATTATATTATATTATATTATATTATATTATTATATATTATATTATATTATATTATATTATATTATATTATATTATATTATATTATATTATATTATATTATTACACTATATTATTACACTATATTATATATTTTTTAAATATAGAATGATATGTTCTTAACTTTTATAAAGAATATCTCTTTGGATTTGAGACTTTAGTCTTTGCAACTTTACAGATCTTCTTTATGCACCAAGAGCTTGTAACACTCCAAAGAGAAAGGAACAATTGAAATCGCATCATATGACCCCTTTAAATACACTTTTGGGCTGTTGCATAGATGTACATGTTTTATGTCTTATATTTTATGCCTAATATCCATGCTCTGCTGGCGGGTATTTTCACAAAGAAGTGAAATGTTCATGTTGGATTGAATGTCTTTCTTGAATACAGACTAAAGCCAATGAGAATCCTGACTTAAGCACTGTATAGGACCACATGTTCATTATTATGATAAATACCACTTTCAGCCTTCATGTAACTATTGGAAAGCTCCTTTCAGACAGCTGCTCGACTTTAATCAAGCTGTAAACCCTTCCATGGATTCTTTCATTGATTCTGCTGTGAAAAATGCTTCCATGAAATGTTTTAGAGAGAGATGTCAGAGCTGCTCATAGACCTTGATGACTCGATTGTTAGTTGTGGCCATTTCTCTCACCACCTTCTTTCTCTCTCTCTCTCTCTCTCTCTTTCTTTCTGTGTCTTTCAAAAATGTATGGCACTGAATGACATGTCTGCCAATGTTAGAAAAATTCACTGACATGTCTTTCAGCCAAGAGGGTATTCAGTCGAAAGGAAGCAAATGGCTTAAGCTATACTTCTTAAAAATGCACTGTGAACTGGCCAGTGTGACCTGTTGTCAGTCCTGTGGTCTCCAAGGCTCTCATTAAAACCTCCAAATATGGCTCCAAGGAGAGCCAAAGTCACGCCGCTACGCTGGAGCAATGTAAATGAAACCTTACTTATCAAACAAATGCGACGTTTCTGTATATATTCTTACTATTGTACAACAGAACAATAATGCAGACAGACTGAATGATAGATAGAACGATAGAATGACAGAATGAGTGATAAATAGATAGAATGACAATAGATTTATGGATGGACGGATGGATGGATGCATGCATGGACAGATAGATAGAACGATAGAACGAATGAACAAACGATAGATAGATAGATAGATAGATAGAACAAATGATAGACAGACAGACAGATATGGATGGATGGATGGATAGATAGATTGATAGATAGATAGAACAAACGATAGATAGATAGATAGATGGATAGATAGATAGATAGAACAAATGAAAGACAGACAGACAGATATGGATGGATGGATGGATAGACAGATAGATAGATAGATAGATAGATAGATAGATAGATAGAACAAGTGATAGACAGACAGACAGATATAGATGGATGGATGGATGGATGGATAGATAGATAGATAGATAGATTGATAGATAGAACAAACGATAGATAGATAGATAGATAGATAGATAGATAGATGATATATATAT
>NW_015648568.1:122429-140466 GCF_001515625.1 Sinocyclocheilus rhinocerous
AGACAGATAGATAGATAGATAGATAGATAGATAGATAGATAGATGTTTTGTATCTGCTAGTACTGGCATATTCAAATCATCTATATTTATCCTTCTTTAGCTGTTCTGTTTGCATATGTTTGTATCCCGACTGTCCATGTTGCAATTTTTATGTTCTGAGCCTGGCATTCATTTTGATCCTGAGAGACAAATAATAAATGAATATATAATATGAGGCAGTGCATAATTCATGGCAGAATGGAAGGACTCATGCTGTTGGAACACACACATTCAGCAGCGGCGCGACTGCAGGTTAATATCAGACAAGATGTAAAGGCCCATGAATTCGAAGGCCTTGTGGGACTTCCTCTCCAGCAGTACATATATTATAGGTTCTTCCCCTTCAAAGAAGACCAGCTACTGTATCCTGGACATGAGCAAGAGCATTTATTCTTTAAGAGTGTCAGAGTGTATTGACGTATATGGTAAGGTGTTCGTCCATCATTCAGTACGAAGCACTAAGAGCATCGTCAGATGTGTGCAAACAGAACTGTGTGCATTACGTGTTTACATTGTGGTTGATTGTATCCACTCACAAAATTAAAGAGCGTGTGCTTATTTACAGCTCTCACATACTGTACTTAGAAATTGCTTGACACATAAACTTGAGCTGATGTGGGCAGCAGGTTTGATCTGGCAATGTTCCAGGGACAGGTTTAATTTAATTACACATAAAATACTGTATCAGAAACTCATTACGTCCATTAAGGAAGGTTTTATATGTTTCTTCCATTTTTTTTTACCAATTTGCAAGGGTTAAGAAAAGGAGAGTGTGGGGGAAAAAAAAAAAACAGAGAAGCTAAACACTGCAATTTTCCTGTTTTGATTTTACACAATAAGCAAGAGGTTTAGATAAGATATCGCTAGTTATTTCAATACTAAAATGCTAAACTAAAATAGTTACAAATGAAGCCACAGCAGAACACACTGTATTGGATTTTTGATCCACAACGAGTCAGTATTTATAACTAAATGGTTGAGTGAATGATTCAATAATTTAATAATACCATTACCTGGTTTAATTTCTGAATAAATCAATGTGTTTAAACAAATCAGTTGAGTGAATGACTCTTTGACTCAGATCACTCATACAGCCATTTGTCTTATTATCTTGCAGAATAAGTCACTAACCCATAACTGTTGCATAATATTAAAATAAAGATAGATAGATAGATAGATAGATAGACAGACACATAGATGATGTATAGATAGGCAGACAGATAGATAGATAGATAGATAGATAGCGAGAGAGATAGAGAGATATTTCAAATGTATTTGAAATCATGACATGCACGTTTCAGGAAAATGGGAATACTATTTTAATTGACTCAGGCCTGTTTGATCCCTCCTTCATAACACTATCCAGACCGACTCTGTTTTGTTCAATCCCACTTTTAAATTTACCCTGCCCTGCCAAGTCTATGAAATCCACACGACTTCACTGCAGTTCTGCATCTGGTGTTTCCCTGCCAAATATTTCGCTTTGAGTTGAGCCAACATTCATAGGCTAGGCAAAGCCTCTGTCTACCATTCTGGACTGTGTGACAAACGATGCTGCTTTATGAATCTCTTGCCAAGTGTATTGCTGATCAGTCACTGTGCTCCACATAGTCTGTGAATCTCAATACCTTAAACCAGCATGTGGATATGCAACGGCCAAAGTGACCTCACAGATTTAAAATTAATTAAGTGTAAAATCAATAAATAACCATTCGGACACAAATGGGATGCATATCTATACTAGATATATACTTTTTTTTTTTTTTTTTCAATCACGACTTGCATTTTTCACTATGCAAAATGACTTGACCGTTGATCCTTCCTGTTCCTCTTGAGCAGCACCCAGCTGACATTTAATACAACACCATGGGCTATAATTAATTTTACAAGGTACGGTGTATTCAATAAAACCCCCTTAGGCTTGCACCTCTCATTTGTCTAATGCATATGCTATTAGCAATGACTAAGTATTAGGCAAATCTATATTTACAAGCCAATGAGAATGTGGCTGCGTGACGAGCGGGTGAAAGCAGAGGAGGTCAGAGCTGTATGTGCACAACAAGGAAGTCAAAAGATTGAGATATTTGTACTAAATTTAATACCACCACCATGATGGACAGGATGCTTCTGTCATTGTGCATGATGCTGAAATGAGAGGATATTGATTCCTCTTCAGTTTGTCCTGCCACTAAAGCACTGTTTGTTCCTGTAGATTCACAGATGTTCTGCATCAGATGTGTCCTTGGATGATTCTTTGATTGTATTGCAGAAGCGCCCACATTCTCAAGAATGTATCATTTCAAGAAGTGAAGGGAGCGGTATTTGCAGACTTTTATATTCTATTAATAGTGATGATGTAATCTACCTTTCCTGATGACATCTCCCTTCTTCTTCCTCCACGCCATTAAAAAGTGAATACCCTTTCTTCTGCTGACGTCATCCAGACATATACATTCACACAGCGTCTGATCTATTTTAGTCTGTCATATTCTGCATGAAGCATTCAGACACATTCTGGGCAGTGAAAAATACATAATCATGCGTGACACATGTTATAAATATATGTATAGGGTTAAGATCCTTTGACGCAGACAGGCTATATTGTATATATTGACATTGAAACAAAAATGAAAATTATGAAAGAGGACCATTTTCATGGGATGATTCCCAACCTGGGGCTTTTGTATATTAGTTTTTTTCTTGCAAGTTCTCTCAAAATTCAAACATTTCTTCTCAGAATTGCAAGTTTAAATCTCCCAATTCTGAGTTTAAATCAGCTAATTGTAAGTCATTCGTATAAAATACTCATCAAATTAAATATTCTTTGTAAACGTATGTATATCATGATATACTGTTACAGAATTTAATATTTTGAATTAACATTTTTTCATTTTACTTTTGAAGTTTTAGTAATTTTGTTATTTGCTATTGTCATTTTATTACATTTTTATTTCAGTTTTAGTAATTTCAGTAGTTCAACTTGAAAATTAAATGAAGTGACAGTTTAGGTAACAATAACAATACTGGTAATTTGATAACTTATCTGAGTAATTTACTAACAGAATCATATTGTCACACCCCTGGACCTGTTTTGTTGTGTTTTCGGTCCCCATGTGCTCCCCGTGACCCAGTTTCTCCCTTGTTTGATTGTGTTCATTTGGTTCAGGTGTGTCTCGTCAATTACCCTCGTTTTGTCTAGTATTTAAAGTGTAGTCTGTCCTTTGATTCCTTGTCCATTGTCGTCCATGCAATGTGCTACGTGTTTGTTCCTACCTGCCCTGTGTTACCCCTGGTTTTGGATTATTAAAGACGGTTATTCGTATTTCTCTTTCGTCTCCGCGTTCCTTGACTCCTCACAGTAGTAACTGTGACACATATATAGTATTATATTTTTAATTGGGATTGTCAATAGCACTGAAATATAAATTCAGATTCAATGATTCCACTTGATTGGCCAGCAGATTATGATGAATAATGAAGATGTCTGAATGCATGTCAAATTGATGGATTAACTCCATGAATTGATGAATTATTGATTAACTCCATGAATTATAGTAATTGTTTAAATATTAAAAACACTTGCAGAAACATGACAGTTGAAGACTTGAAAGACACTGGAAGACCTTAATTCTGTCATCTAACTATAAAAGCTTTACACCAAAAAAAAATAAAAAATAAAATTATAGATATATATATATAAACATTATTTGTACACATCTAAATATATGACTGTTCTCAAAAAAAAAAAAAAAAGTGTTCAGATGGATTATAAAGTTACGTTTACATTTAGTCATTTAGCAGACGCTTTTATCCAAAGCGACTTACAAATTAGGACAAATATAAATCACATACATATCACAAATGTGTTATAAATCACACAAAGGTTCAGGAAAAGGGAGTCATTCTACCTGATATTACCTTACATGTGTTCCAGAGTCCATACAGTATAAAGTGTTTCTGTAATGCTTTGCTAAATAAATCTCTTGGCCTACTATCATCATTGCGTCCATGTCTCTGTCACACAAAGTGTTTGCAATGAATAAAGCCTTTAGCCAGTGCAATGCATTTGAATATTTCTCAATCTGTGGCCCGTAGAAGTGATTGTGAAGGGCATCAGTAGTCTACAAGCCTCGTCTTATCTGCATGATGTGCATCAGAGAGCGGGTTATCCGACCAGGTATAAAATATTAATACTGAGAGCAGTATAATAAATATCACAGATGCTGAACATAATTGACATTTCTGCCACTATCATCAGTCTGGAAAAAAAAAAGTGTAATTATTTTTCCATGCACCAGCTCTGCTCAGAGGAATCTGTGGGGTGAGCAAGTCTAAAGTACCTGTGCTGCTGCCTTACCTTAAAATGCTGACTTATGCTTTTACTTAAGTGGGGCTCAAGCATGCATCCTATCTCCAGTAGGCCCTGTATACTTATAAGTGCAATAAAAGGTTTGATTTTATTTATTAAGACAGTGAGTCAGATTGCTAGGTTTTGAGATGTTCTACTGGTAATTATTTGTAGGAGAAAATAAATGATTTGTTGTCCATCAAACTGTCACAAATTCAGCTCAAGTTAGTCTTTACGAGGTTTGAGAGGGAATCGTTTTGGTGTTTACTGATAGGATATTGAATGTTTCAATTGCTTAATTGCTTAAATTTGGTCTCTTTAAAAAAAAAAAGCAGACTATTGCTGCAAGTGCAGATTATCATCATTATTATTATGATTATTATTATTTTAAAGTGAAATTAAATATATACATGCATATTCATTAAATATATTATTTCTAAAACATGTTTACTCTAAGACTGTATAAAATTCAACGGCATAAATCTAAAGTTGTGTTCCAAATTTGAGGTTGATATCACAAAACATGTCAGATTTTGTTTGGCTACAGTACCAGATGTTTCCACTAGATGGAATTTGATTCCCATCTGTTTCCTACGGTGTCAGAGAAGTGCAAAACAAATCACAATTCTGAAAAAAAAAAAAAAAAAAATTTTTTTTTTTGCATTCCCATTTGCTCAAATAGTAAAAGAAAATTTCCACGATCTAGTGTTTTCACAACTTATTAAAAATAATAATTAAATAAAAATGAGAGAGACTGAACGGCAGTCAGAAGAGAGAACTATGTCAAATTTACCGTCACTCCCATAGACGCTGTATTAGAAACACCCTCCATTAGCGTTAACTAGTTTTTTGTAATCTGATTCAAAGGTAATACAAGTACAGTGTTGTAAATGTACATGCATATTTTTTTTGATTCCATAGTAAGGGTAATTCATTCAATACATTTAAACTGTGTTACTTTAAGACCATCTCCGAAATTTCTTCTGCTACTCTGCTGTTCTTCCTGTATACCTTGATTGACAGATGTCTCATCCAGTCAGCGGTGAGTAATCTATTCTCAAACCAATGGTGCTGTCTCAAACTATACCTACCTCTTCCGGTTTGTCTGATTTGTCGTTGTGTTTTCTTACTTGTTATTTTGTTTTCGGATTTGTCGTTGTGTTTTCTGACTTTTCATAATGTTTTCGGAATTATTGTTGTGTTTTTTGATTTGTTATTTTGTTTTTTAGATCTGCATTTGCGTTTGTAATTTGTAGGGGTGCAACGGATCGTAGATGATCGTGATCCGTACGGATCAGGCTGAATGGTTTGGCACGCATGTTATTTGCGGATTAACTGTTAAGTTTAACCATCAAAGAGTTCAAGTTTATCATTTGCACGTTTTGTCTTGCCAGTTTACACATTCAAGCAATTTTAACTAGTAGTTTTGTTGTAGTATAGAAGTACTTAAAGTAAGCTTTCACTATATATATATTTTTTTTTTGCTGATCCGAAAAATGATCCGATCCGTGTCTCAAAATCCGTAATATGATCCGAACCGTGAGTTCTGTGATCTGTTGCACCACTAATAATTTGTTATTTTGTTTTCAGAATTGTGATTTGTTTTGCACTTATTGGGCAAACCCATATCTACTGTACTATGAACACCCTCTATGAATACCTAAAAACAATATGAAAGGTGAGAGGGCCTAAATGAGCCGCCAAATCTGTGTGGCCCCCCAGAATGCAGTAGATCTTCTTCATCTTTCTGAGAGCCCTAGAGGCAGGGCAGGCAGCCCCAGCAGCAGTCATGGATGTCCTGTGTAGTTTCCTCTGTGTTCATTTTTCACCACAAACAGCACAAGTGTGCCTATATTTTATAGGACCATTTAACCTTTTCGCATAATATCCATTAATTTGTGCATTCGTAAAGCAAGTGTCAAACCCTTTACCAAGTTTTGTAGCATTCCAATGAAGTAAAAAAATATTTTAAAAAAAATGTGGGAAAAAAAAATAATTAATGCATGCCAGTGTGATTGATTGATTGATTCATTCATTCATTCTTATTTATTTATTTATTTTTTGTTACAGCTATAGCAAAATATGATGAATCATGTTCGGTTTTGATTAATACTACTCCTACTACCCTTACCACTAATAGTTTATTATTATTAGTAGTAGTAGTATTATTAGTATTAGTAGTAGGGTACAACGGGCCCACCTTAAGAAAAAATGTGCCATTCACTGCGCCTAAAATTTATAATTTCAGAAAAAATATATGCGTTGTATTGAACATTAATGGAGCAACAGATTTTGTGTGAAAATAAATCATTCAAGTTGTTTATTTTTTTTTTTAAATCGTATAAATGTATGAGGTGGCAAGAGGGGCCTTTTACCCCACACACGGGGCACACGGTATTGATACAAATACTTAAGCTAAAATAATGTTTTTTTTTTCAATAATGTCTGAGTTAATACATGTTCAAAACAATCACTTTAGCAAAGTTTGTACTATTTTCTGCTTATTTTGAAAAATAAAATAATATTTTTTTTCAATAAATATACTGTCATTAAAATATGTTAATATAAAAAATATATATTAAAATACAGAAACAAAATCGTTTTAATGAGTAAATATTCTGAAAGTATTGAAGGAGATCCAATAATAATTGAATATATTTACAGTAGTAACAACAAATTATATTTTATTATATGATATGATTAATATCATGTTTTTAAATATGATGGTTTAGTTTTAAACATGGTGATTATCTCTAATATGGACACCCAACATATTATATGATATTTACCATCTGAATCTAACCATGTCATGTCAACAAATGGAAAAGTCAGCCATCTATTAATTATCATGTTAATTATTGTGCCTTTAGCCCCAACAGCAGGGGCGCTCTTTAGCCCAACTACCATACTTTTACATATTATATAAACTTACATATTTAAAAACTGTTGCTTTAATTATCTTAAACAAAACTGAAAATCATAAAGAAGACCTTTCTCTCAAAATATATGCATTAATTTTAGCGATTCTCATTTGCTACTTAAATCTACAACATTTTAAAAAACATAAAATATTAGATCAAGTAAGCACAGAATCAACTTTGAACTGCGGCGCGTGATCGCGTCAAGGATCAGACAAAAATACACGTGCATCTTGAAAAGCGGATGTTTTGGAAAGTGCTACGCCACGTTTTTGTGCCATCTAGTGGTTTAGATGAAAATAATATCAAAGGCGCCTTTTACCCCGGGGTGCCTTTAGCCCCGTTGTACCCTAGTAGTAGTAGTAGTAGTAAAGGGATAGTTCACAGAAAAATGAAAATGCTGTCATTAGTTACTGACCCTCATGTTGTTCCAAACCCTGAAGACCTTCGTTCATCTTCGAAACACAAAAAAGAAGGTCTGTTATACTTACTATTGGGGAACGCTTAACAGTCAACTTGGATCACATGTGCCTTAATAACCAATCACATTACTGCCTTGACATCATTTAATTTCAGTCAGAGTTGTGCAACACTCAATCGCCGTTTACAGATACCATAGGAATGAATGAGAAGTGCCGTAAACTGAAACCCACCTGTCGCAAAAAGTCAGTGACATCTCTTATAAAATGGCTTTTTTTAAGCGGAAGCGTTAGCATTAGCCATTACACTTTTTTGGCTTTTTGTGGCTTTGCTGTTGCTGAGCTGCACCTTGTTTACAAGCAGAGGAAAGCGTGCGCATACGTCATGGTGCTCTCCATAATGGAGGCACAGAAGGATATTTTTTTGAATAAAGTAATTATTTTTGTTGTCTTTGTGCACAAAAAGTATTCTTGTAGCTTTGTAAACTTACGGTTGAACCACTGATGTCACATGGACTGTTTTACCGATGTCTTTGCTACGTTTCTGGGAGTGGAGTGAAAGAACGTTCGCTTTGATGCGTTTGGTTTAAACTTCTCGTTCATGTCTTTGTACAGATATCAGAAGGATCCCAGCGTAAGGAACAAGTGGATAGTTTATTTTTAATGGCATCACGGATCGTGTCAGAGGATTGATCGGAGCATTTTGTTTAGTAATCGAGGCAACAGTGTCATGGAGAGTCACAAAGAAACATTTGTTGAAAGATGAAGCGGAGCAAGATCTGACTGCAGCTGCATCACAAATGATTTCATAATGATTTGTCTGGAAATGACCGTTTTATTTGGTTTATGTTGTCAAAACACTCACATGCGATCAGATGATAAGGGCAGGTCATTTGTAACTCTAATAAGAGCAGTCTCAGTACTATGATACGGTCTAAATCCTGACTGGAAATCCTCACAGATACCATTTTTCTCTAAGAAGGAATATAATTGTGAGGATACTACCTTTTCTAGTATCTTGGACAGAATAGGGAGATTCGAGATCGGTCTGTAATTAACTAGTTATTTGGGGTCAATTTGTGTTTTTTAAATATTTTTTTGGGTTAATAACAACCAGTTTGAAGGTTTTGGGGACATGTCCTGATGACAATGATGAATTAATAATAGTCAGAAGAGGATCTATGACTTCTGGAAGCACCTCTTTTAGGAGCTTAGATGGAATAGGGTCTAACATACATGTTGTTGGTTTAGATGATTTAACAAGTTTATACAATTCTTCCTCTCCTATAGTAGAGAATGAGTCTGCATTTTCCGGGCTGCTCTCATTAGGGTGCGAGTGTGCTCATTATACCACGGTGTCAGACTGTTTTCCTTAATCTTCCTTAAGCGTAAAGGAGCAACTGTATCTAAAATGCTAGAAAAGAAAGAGTCCATAGTTTCATAGGACACGCCCCCTTAAAAACAGGTAGTTTAAGAGAGAGGGTCAGAATGAGGGTTGAAAATAATTATTTCCACATATTTATTTATTTTATTTTTAGTTTTGTGCAAAAAAAAGTATTTATATTATAAGTAAACCTCAAGGAACATATTAAAATAATAATATTAAATAAATAAATAAATGTCATGACCCCTTTAATTTGTGTTCCGAAGATGAACGAAGGTCTTACAGGTTTGGAACGACATGAGTGTGAATTTCATTTTTGGGTGAACTATCCCTTTAATTAATATTAACTTAAAGGGATAGTTAACCCAAAAATATAAATCCTGTCATTCATTAAAATATTAAAATTATAATTAATGTCAGTAATTTATATTAAAAGTTGCCATATATATATATATATATATATATATATACATACAGAATACACACACACACATACCACATACACACAATAGTTAATATTTGTGCAAAATATCCATTTAAAAATATTTTAAGATAAACTAGGATGTTAACTGCATTTTATTGCAAACACTGGGTAAGCGAAAACCCTGATATTTTTTGAACATAACATACATGCTTTTGAAACCATCAACACCCCTCAGAGTCAGTGGAGAGCAGTGAGCACCTGTGTGAGAGTTCGCATCTTCTTCGCGTGGCTTTCACTTAATGCGCTGAACATTTCTGGAGGACTTCTCTTTTCCAGCTCATGTGAGATCTCAGCTGTCTTTGGAATGATGGGGACCTTACATGACAGTATTGGATTTGTGCTCTTTTCCTGTTTGTCCATTCAAGTTGGATTTTCTCTTGATGGTAAGAACATTTACGGCTGAAAATACATTTACGGACTTTTAATGCGTACAGCAGTTCGCAATATAGTACACCAAATGTTCAACTCTAAAGATGCTCTCAATGGCTATTTTACAGTTAAAACTACTGCTGCTGCATCTGTAGCGCTCTTTAAACAATAAGTGACAAAAGTTATAAATACGCCAGCCTGCAGTCCGTGACGAGCAGAGGAATAGAAAAATCAACTGTTCATTTCGGGAAAACTCGTTCAATGTCTGCGTATCGTTTCGTATCTGTCCTTCCTCTCCACATGAACTCATGCCATGTGTCTTTGCCAGCATTATAGGTAGTAAAGGGTAATTTTGAAGGAACAGCATGCGCGACTTGCATCTCAAGTGGCGGATGCTCAGAACTGGGCTTCGTTAAACGGACTGCGGTTGTTTTTCAGCACCACGGACAGCGCTCATTAAAGCCCTGATAAACGCAGCTTCATTTCATTCCATTTCACAAAGACAGACACTGCTCCACGAACACGTCCAATCCAGTCTGAAGTATTAATTCATATAGTTTCATCAATAAATTTGGCTCGTCCCAAAAAGAAAAGGAGGGGAAAAAGAGGAAAAGAAAGGAATCTGTATATATATGTGTGTGTGTGTGTGTGTTATATGTTATATCATATGTATACAATATGTCATATGTGTTTTACACAAAATATTTTAATAAATTATAACAACTTTGTTTTATTCAATACATTTCTTGATTGTTTATTATTATTATTATTATTATTATTATTAATAATAATATATATTTTTTTTTTACAAATTTTATGTAGTTGATGATGTTTAATGAAAACAGAAGATGAATTAATTTAAATTAATTGTATAATTTTTGCTATATTATTATTATTATTATTATTAGTATTGTTATTATTATTAAAGAAGATTATAAGGTAATTATAAAAATTAAAGAGTTAAATATAAGCACTGGTAGACTGTTAACTTGTTATGTCTCTCTTGCAGGAAAGTTTACCGATTTCCCTACTAACATCACTGCAAGGGAAGGACAGAATATTGAAATGGCATGTGCCTTTCAAAGTGGGATGTCCTCGGTTTACTTGGAGATCCAGTGGTGGTTTATTCGAGCTCCGGAGGAACTGATTACAAGCGAGGAGGATGAGGACGATACGGAGGTAATAAAATTTTTTGCACGGGTTAAGCAAGGGTTAATCGCTCATAACATCATTCCGTAACTACCCAGCCTACAGGAGAAGCCTCCTAAGCATCCTTGGCACGTTGCATAAATTTCTCTCTTTTTGACGCACGTAGTGGATACGCATCCATTTTATCCACCCACTCTTTGCACTTTTAATTGACTGGGTGAACGGTTTTGCTCACCACCGCTGAAGCGCTGCTTACTTGTTGTGTTTGCATTGCTACTGGTTCCCTTCTGCTGCAAAGCCACCTCAGCAATTAGTTTCACTCATGTGTCCTTCTGAAAGGCAGAGTGTGCAAAATATTCCTGTATTCCCACTCATGTCACATAATTAGAGCCCCTAACCCTCCACGTCAAAACACACACTTACACAGCACACAATACATGTCAGACTAATCAGTTGTTTTGCTCAAGGATGTTGTCTTGCCTGATTCACGCTTTGTGATTCATACCGAATGGAAGACTCCTAAGGCTTTGAGATCCACAACAAAATCGCTATGACGTGCTTGTTTGGTCTTTTGAAGCACAAAACGCAGAAGCGAGGCCTATGCGAATTACATCATTCCATGGTCCAACGTGTGTGTTAGCGACGCCACTGGCTGACTGTCAACAAGTGCATGTGTGTGTGTGTGTCTGGAGCTGTTTCCGTGTGACGTGACTCCATGTTTAATGACAAAACATCAACAAATGATCTGAGTCAGTGCCTTGTTTTTATGCATATGCCAACATGGCAGGCTCACCTAGTCATTTCTGTTGAGAGATGTCTTTATAGTAGGCTTACAGTGCAGTTTGAGATGTATTCTCTTTTTGCATTTGCAGTTTGTCATCATCAACATCAAACAAGTTATTTTTCGTTTGATAAATGCACGAGAAGAAGAACATCCCTTTTTGTTCCTGCTCAGATTTAACACTGCCATTACTAAGCTATTGTTGTCTCTCATCACGCACATATTGCCAAGGCTTTGATCCATGGGATCTTTCAATTTGGAGAAGCTGTAACGCTGAACGTGGCGTCGCTGATTGAATCTCATTCTTCTCTGAGCATTGTGCATCGAATGACATGCAGCTGGGTCCCCGGCGAGGCGAAATCTGACAAAAATGAGGATCGAAGAGACGTCCTACAAAAAGACATCCAGCAATAATAAGAAGGGTGACACGAGCCAATGGCTTCTGATGTATAATATCGAAGCGTTCACCTCTATTAGGAGTGATATCGCAGCACAGTGAAGGACTGCAGTGGTGCCGTCGCTGTGTCACTGTATCATCTATAATGGATATGATCCTGAATCTGCAGACATCGATATCGCTATTGCTGACAGCCAAATGCACAGAGCTTCCCTGTGCTATTAATAGCTGTGAATGAGAGATAGTACAGATTCTGCTCTGTAATGATACATAAGGACTCACCTCTGGTTAGGCCAAAGCACTTTGCTGTAATCTGCAACCGATTGCATCCCGGTCGTTGAAAGTCTCTCCACAAGCTTGCTCAAATCAGATAAATCATTGGACATTTCTGATGTCCCATAGCAAGACAAGAGGCCATTTTTCAAAAGAGCTACGGCCCACATAAATGCAAATGATAATGCAATTTCGAATGCAAAGATCTACTTTATTTGCATACTCATGGGAGCCTTACGGGCTGAAGTTCATTCTTTCCGATGCTCTCCGGTGAATTAGCTGGATTTATTCCAGCCCGTCGTGTTCTTTTGTGAACTTTGCTGCGACTTGCTGTCGTTTGTCAGGGAAGTTTATTAATCCAAACATTATTCAGAAAGAGATCGAGACTTGGGTAGAGACTGACATTTTTAGCCGAGCGCTGCATACCTTGGCGCTGCTGACGGATGAATGCGAATGCAGGGGAAATTAGAGGCTGTCAAATGTGAATCATCAAACAACATGTTTTTATCATCACTGCGCTTTTGTGCTACGATGACTAGTAATGGCAATACCTCGAATCATGCAATTACGGCTGCTCGTCACACATTCAGAGGGTTTTATTAAATAGAAAAGGCACTGCGAGTCTAAAATTACTGAAATGTCAGGACTGGCTGTGTGATATAGAGTTTATGTGTTTAGTTTGGCCTTGGTTATTAACCTTTACATTTTTCGAATCAAATGATGGTAATAAGAAGGATCAGAATTGTGCAAAATAATGAATTTAGGCTGTGCATAAACACAGAAGAGTCTCGGCTAAATTGAACTGAACAAAAGGATCTTGTTAAGACTTAATAGCATGTGTTGACTTACCTTTCTTGATCTTTCTTTAGGGATAAATTACCATTGGTGTCTGAGACAAGAAAATAGCAGTTCTTCAGCTGAAAGACGATAGATCCATCAGTGTAATCATGATATGCACATAGTTTGGCTGCGAGACTGGATCATGCACAGTCAAGCACAGCAGCAGCAGCAGAACATTAAAGGAACATGCTTCTTCTTCATGACTCACAGGCCAAAATTATACAGCAGAAGTTCACATTATATATCATATGCATGCAGATCCTGAAGGGCTATTCTGGCACTTCATCTCGGATTTTACACACTGGCCAAATGTAGTCTTGATATATAACAGTTCAAAGAGAATATGGGAAGTATTATTCCTTATTAATGTTCAGTAAAGCTATGCCACTTTCAAAAGTTTGGGGTCAGTAAGATTTTTTTATTTTATTTTAAATAACTTTTATTCATCAAGGCTGCATTAAATTGATCAAAAGTGACAGTAAAGACATGTATAATGTTACTAAAGATTTCTATAAAAAAAAAAAAAAATGCTGTTCTTTTGAACTTTCTGTTCATCTGTGAATCCTGAAAAATAAAATGTATCATGGTTTCCACAAAAATATTGTTTTTAACATTGATAATAATCAGAAATGTTTCTTAAATCAGCATATTAGAATGATTTCTGAAGATCATGTGACACTGAAGACTGGAGTAATGATGCTGAAAATTCAATAAGTTACAATTTAACATATTCACATACAGCTATTTTAAATTATAATAATATTTCACAATGTTACAGTTTTTCCTGTATTTATCATCAAATAAATGCAGCCTTGGTGAAAATAAGAGGTAGTTTTATATACTAGTGTATGTATAGATGAATTATAAGACACAAATATATATTTTTATAACTGGTGAATAAGTGGCATCTATGCAGAATGACAAATATCATTCCCAGATTGCATTGCGGTGCATAAATCCATCATGGCAGGTGACATGACAGAATAGTCGGTTATATTTAATTTATATAATATAGTCGGTTCATGGTTAATTTAATGTGATTAGTTTTAAATAAAATAAATATTTTGGCAATGGTATGAAAACAAAACAATATTTTAAATTCTAAAGCTACAGTACTTTTGTTTGAGTGCTTTTTGTCAGCAAATATTGATATTGATAGTCTTTATCCCATTTTCTCTCTCTCTCTTTCGTTTTGCGTATATATTTACTTATTGCAGTCCCTGTTTCTTGTACTGAAAGTGTTGTGATTGTGTACAAGACTTGTAGCATTTGGTGCCGAAACAAATTTCACTTGGAAATTGCTGGTAAATTTAACAAACCCGTTGTTTTGCATTGACTTAAATGTGATATTTTCAAGTAGAAAGCCTGAAATAATATTTATTTTAAAACATACTCCACTAATCTTTGTTTTGCATTGAAAAATAATTTTTTACAGTGTATACCGATCATCCCAAGTCACTAATTTACAAGGTTAGGCTCACTGTCTATGCAGGCAGCACACTAGGGTTTGGAACACGTTCTAGTGTCCATATTGATCTGAGTTGACAAGAAATTCATCGGGCAGACATTCGCCAGTTTCTCCCTAAATCCTGAGCAGTGCTGTTGCTCGTGGCATGACTGAAGCCATTTTCAGTCATGTAAAGCTTAATTGACAGCTACCGCTGATACTGCCGCCGCACAAGGAGATGACGTTTTATCACTTAAGATTTCACACAAACGTCTGCTTTTCCCGAGCGGCCGATCTCGACAGCACACTCCCTACCAGTACAAACTCATGCAAAATCCATACCATCCGCTCTGCCTCTCTTTTTAGCCCAATTACCTCCCAGCTCTCTATCTAAGTCCCTCCGCCAGACTTTTAAAGACAATAAGCTCTGAAGGTCAATGAAAGCCGATAGCCGCATCCATCAGCTCGGCCTATTGTTAGGCCAGACACATTCATAATCAATGTAATGCTGCTCTGATTAAGCCCTCCATCTGTGTACGCGACCAACTCTGAACCAACCGTGTCCTTTCACAGATTTCTGACCTGTAGCCTCGAGCCGAGTCGAGACCGGATAGTGCATAAAGAAATGCTCAGAAAACAGAGCCTTACTTCAGTCTACACTCTGAGCTTATTAATGAGTGTCAATAATGGCACAGATATGGGATTAATTGTAAGAGCTGCATGTCAGTTATTAGACAGAGTTCATTTACAGCACGAACTGGGACTGCTAACACACGGTGGACTTTTACGATGCTTGTAAAATTGCATTGGAATCTCAAAAGTCATAAACATGAGTCTCCAACTTTAATATGGAAATGTCATTGTGAGTCTCAGCCACATCGGCTTAGTGCTTAGAAGAAATCTTACTAACATACTGTACTGTACATGCCACCAGGGAATTTAAGGCAGGAGTAGTATGTGTGGTTTCAACCACAATTTTTCATTAGCAGTACTTGCTCAGAGTTTCTCAGTCCCGCTGGGCTTTAGCACTGGGATGGATGTCGTGATGGCTGAAAATGGCTGCTAATAGACTCTGAGTTGAGATGGGGGTGTTTTGAGAGAGCGCTAATTTCAGCACAGCTTTATACTGTAGTGTTGCATTTAAATTGAAATGGATTTTCACCCCTTAATGTTACAAAAGATTTATATTTCAATTAAATGTTGTTCTTTTGAACTTTCTATTCATCTGTGTATCATGAAAAATCATGAAACAGATTCCACAAAAATATTGTGCAGCACAACAGTTTTCAACATTGATAATAATCAGAAATGTTTCTTGAGCAGCAAATCAGCATATTAGAATGATTTCTGAAGATCATGTGACACTGAAGACTGGAGTAATGATGCTGAAAATACAGCTTTGATCACAGAAATACATTACAGTTTAACACATATTCACATAGAAAACAGCTGTTTTAAATTGTAACAATATTTCACAATATTACTGATGTCCCTGCATTTTTATTCAAATAAATGCCTTTGTGAGCAGAAGAGACTTACCGACCCCAAACTTTTGAATGGCAGTGTATAAAAATATATAGCTATCCAATGATATAACTTAATTTAATCAGAGCCGTATGTTTGCTCATACAAAAACAATGAATAACAAATCTCGGTGACAGTAAATTTATACTAAAAAACAATAATAATAATAATAACAATAAACTCTCTAAGTCATCATACATAGTACAGTGTTTCACATGCATCAGTTATTTCTAATCTGTTCATAATTCACCATTATAACAGACTGTGTTACTTTCCAACACAACATCTGAGAGAAAGGGAATTGTTTAATCATTGCTTCAGTTGAGAAGCATTGAAGCGCAACGACGGCAGGTTGTGTCGCTTTTTTAACCAGATTTCTAAATGCCATGACTTCTGAACTCAAAGCATAATGACCCACGTTCTGCTCACCGCAGTGGTGCTACTGTGTTTGTTCTCACATCTTAATTCACACTGACATATGAACCTTATTGTCATTGACAAGCTGTGATAACCACACAAAGGCTTCGATGGCAAAGGCACAAAATCATGGAAAGCCCCTCTGAGGAATAAACTGGCGCCGCTGAACTCATTCAGTCAGCTCAACTGCCAACAAAACCCCTGAAATAATCTGGCAAAGAAGAGATATTCATCAGCCCACTGGAAAACAACAAAAAAGCCAACTCTTAGTGGCCCGCCTGACGATGTAAAGTGAAGCTTCAGTGGGATGATGAGAATAAATGTGTGTGGGCAGTCACTCTTTTAATCTTGACTCTGGGCCGTTGAGGATTTGGAGATCCCAGCATAATGGATTCTTTCCACAACTGCCACAGCCGTGTGATAAAAAGAGGCTGCCACCAGCGTCCCAGAGAGAAAGAGGAGTGACTGGACAGAGGATCGTGTACGGGGAGGGCCAATCAGCAGCCGTGTAATGTGCACAAGAGATGCCAGCAGCACAGTCCAATTCAATTTAGGGGATCAAAACAAAAGTTGTTCCCTTTGAAGACACCGGGCACTGTGGGGTCCAATTAGTGAGTGACTCGCATTTGATCTATCTCATCTATCTCTGGAACCGGCTTCGCAACAAGTGCATGTGCATTCCCGCATGACTCTGGTGCAACGTCAAAACTTGATGAAGTGTTGCTTTGGAAAAAAATCACTGTTTAAAAAAAAAAAGAGAGAGAGAAAAAAATCATGTTAAACTGTGGTATTAAAAACACAATTATGGCAGCTAATCACCAGTAATTTACATAAAAAAAGGTTGAAATGTGTAGCACGTTGGTGCCTTTATATTTTACAGTTCATAACCACGTGCAATATACATATCAACTACTAAATCTACTTTGCACTTAAATTATGCATAACCACCATAATAATACAAATGGTACAATAAAAGGGCACATCATGACTTAACGTTCACCAAAATCGGCTTTTATATGAATCATGACTAGGAAAATATGAAAACAGTGCACAATGCCATAAAGACTAATATAAGAATGATACAAGAGATTGAAGAATGATGTAAACATTAACTAAAAAACTTTTGAATTTGAAGATCAGGGTAAATTTAACTTATGTTGTCTTCTAGGAAACATGAAAGTATTTTCTGCAGCTTCTGAAGGGCAGTACTAAATGAAAAAAATAAATAAAAATAAATAAATAAATAAA
>NW_015648568.1:141634-143529 GCF_001515625.1 Sinocyclocheilus rhinocerous
TCACACACACAAACACTCACACAGATAATCAGAAATGTTTCTTGAGCAGCAAATCAGCATATTAGAATGATTTCTGAAGATCATGTGACACTGAAGACTGGAGTAATGATGCTGAAAATACAGCTTTGATCACAGAAATACATTACAGTTTAACACATATTCACATAGAAAACAGCTGTTTTAAATTGTAACAATATTTCACAATATTACTGATGTCCCTGCATTTTTATTCAAATAAATGCCTTTGTGAGCAGAAGAGACTTACCGACCCCAAACTTTTGAATGGCAGTGTATAAAAATATATAGCTATCCAATGATATAACTTAATTTAATCAGAGCCGTATGTTTGCTCATACAAAAACAATGAATAACAAATCTCGGTGACAGTAAATTTATACTAAAAAACAATAATAATAATAATAACAATAAACTCTCTAAGTACAGTGTTTCACATGCATCAGTTATTTGTAATCTGTTCATAATTCACCATTAGAACAGACTGTGTTACTTTCCAACACAACATCTGAGAGAAAGGGAATTGTTTAATCATTGCTTCAGTTGAGAAGCATTGAAGCGCAACGACGGCAGGTTGTGTCGCTTTTTTAACCAGATTTCTAAATGCCATGACTTCTGAACTCAAAGCATAATGACCCACGTTCTGCTCACCGCAGTGGTGCTACTGTGTTTGTTCTCACATCTTAATTCACACTGACATATGAACCTTATTGTCATTGACAAGCTGTGATAACCACACAAAGGCTTCGATGGCAAAGGCACAAAATCATGGAAAGCCCCTCTGAGGAATAAACTGGCGCCGCTGAACTCATTCAGTCAGCTCAACTGCCAACAAAACCCCTGAAATAATCTGGCAAAGAAGAGATATTCATCAGCCCACTGGAAAACAACAAAAAAGCCAACTCTTAGTGGCCCGCCTGACGATGTAAAGTGAAGCTTCAGTGGGATGATGAGAATAAATGTGTGTGGGCAGTCACTCTTTTAATCTTGACTCTGGGCCGTTGAGGATTTGGAGATCCCAGCATAATGGATTCTTTCCACAACTGCCACAGCCGTGTGATAAAAAGAGGCTGCCACCAGCGTCCCAGAGAGAAAGAGGAGTGACTGGACAGAGGATCGTGTACGGGGAGGGCCAATCAGCAGCCGTGTAATGTGCACAAGAGATGCCAGCAGCACAGTCCAATTCAATTTAGGGGATCAAAACAAAAGTTGTTCCCTTTGAAGACACCGGGCACTGTGGGGTCCAATTAGTGAGTGACTCGCATTTGATCTATCTCATCTATCTCTGGAACCGGCTTCGCAACAAGTGCATGTGCATTCCCGCATGACTCTGGTGCAACGTCAAAACTTGATGAAGTGTTGCTTTGGAAAAAAATCACTGTTTAAAAAAAAAAAGAGAGAGAGAAAAAAATCATGTTAAACTGTGGTATTAAAAACACAATTATGGCAGCTAATCACCAGTAATTTACATAAAAAAAGGTTGAAATGTGTAGCACGTTGGTGCCTTTATATTTTACAGTTCATAACCACGTGCAATATACATATCAACTACTAAATCTACTTTGCACTTAAATTATGCATAACCACCATAATAATACAAATGGTACAATAAAAGGGCACATCATGACTTAACGTTCACCAAAATCGGCTTTTATATGAATCATGACTAGGAAAATATGAAAACAGTGCACAATGCCATAAAGACTAATATAAGAATGATACAAGAGATTGAAGAATGATGTAAACATTAACTAAAAAACTTTTGAATTTGAAGATCAGGGTAAATTTAACTTATGTTGTCTTCTAGGAAACATGAAAGTATTTTCTGTAGCTTCTGAAGGGCAGTACTAAATGAAAAAATAAATAAAAATAAATAAATA
>NW_015648568.1:147530-154757 GCF_001515625.1 Sinocyclocheilus rhinocerous
TATACACCAGCGACTTAAGACTGGTTTTGTGGTCCAGGGTCAAATAAATATATATATATATATATATCTATATATATATAGGCAAAAAAAAAGTACACATCTTCATTCTGTTCAAACGTTTTCACCCCCGGCTCTTAATGCATGGTTTCTCCTTCTGGAGCATCAGTGAGTGTTTGATCCTTCTGTAATAGCTGTGTTTGAGTCCCTCAGTTGTCCTCAGCGTGAAAATGTAGATCTCAAAATCATACAGTCATTGTTGGAAAGGGTTCAAATGCAGAAAATGCTGGAAAACCAAATACTTTGTGGGAGCTGAAGGATTTTTCTGAAGAACAGCAGGCAGTTTAACTGTTCAGGACAAACAAGGGACTCATGAACAACTATCACTAAACACAAAACACAGCTGTGGATCATTCAGCTAACAACACAGTATGAAGAATCAAGGGGATGTAAACTTTTGAACGGGGTCATTTTACAAACCTGTAGCATTTTTTGTACAATTGTATACTTTTGTACAATTTGTAAAATTGTCATTTTTTTTGACAATCTGTAGCATTATTTCTGCTGAAATTACAAGATGGTTGTTGAAAAGATTGGTTCAGTACGTGGAACTGAATTCTATGGTCTGTTTTCGTGCTGTTCTTATCTCATTTGTTGTGGAACTGGAATTCTATTCCCAGATTCCCAGAATCGCACCTCAGCAGGAAATTACTAATGGATTCTGACTGGAATCCCGAGACGACCGGCGTTTGATTTCACTGCAGGATTACATGAAGGCAGTGTATTGGAAGTATTGAATGGCTCCTGAACTTCTGTGTGTAGAAAGCTTTCTTTCATTTATTTTTACAGCTCTTTCGAGATGTACTGTATTGATATTCCTCAAACGTTCACGTTAGCGTTTGTTCTGAACCTCAAACCCAGAGTATTAAATTAATTCAGCTCGAGTCGCGCACAGAAGACACAAAATCCATTCAAACCTCGTTTGTAGATGATTTCAGTTGCATGTATGCTATATATTTTTGATTTTAATATATTGATTTTGAAAATCCATTAAAAATGTCCCATCGAGACTTATGTTGAGGGTTAAACATCTGATATGCAAACATTTGCTGCCATGCAAACTCTTATTTTGTTCTATCTTTATTTTGTTGGCTACCCTAGTAAACAATAAATATACTAACATGTATCTGAAATGCATTTATTTCATACTAATTATACTACAAATACATTGACATATTTATGTGTTTAATAAAATACCCTGCAATTGTACTTTTAGTGTACTAAACTGGAATACTTAAACTCTGCTACACTGGAACAACTAATTTTGTGCTTAATGCACTTTATGTCACGCCCCTGGACTCTTTGTGTTGTGTTTTCCATCCCCAGGTGTGCTGTGTTCCCTTTAATTAGTCATTCCTTGCACCTGTGTTTTCCCAATCACCCAGTGTTTAAAAGCCCCAGTCCTTTCAGTTAGTGTTTGTCGGTCCTCGAACGTCATTCCATGCGTTCCTGTGTCTCCTCCGTTCCCCGTGTGATCATTAAAGACTGTGAATTGAAGTTATCTCCGTGTTTCCTCGCTCCTTACCTCCCGATAATTGTGACACTTTAATTGTGCAGATGTAGAGCTGAAGTCCAATTTATTATTTACTATATTTGAAGTGTATTTGATTGTGCTAAAGTGAGACTATTGCAAGTATACTTCAGTTACACTTTAAATATCTTGCATATTATTCAAAGATCATACAATCCTCATCAGTAGTGACATTAAGACACTTTTAGGCTTAATATTAAGAAATGTGCATTGTGCACGAGTAGTACGCCAAATAAAGTTGAATTGTAATTTTTATATCAGTAAGTCTTGAGTGATATGTCAGTAAATATGTTGGTAGCTGGTTAATAGATTCAAACTGTACTTAGTATGAAATAAATGTATTTTAAATGCATTACTTTTTCACTATGGCGAAATGTTTTCTCTCAATCTTTCTTTATTTACTTTCTTGCGTTTGGAGGCGATTTTCAAAGCCGCCTTCTTCTGATGCAGTGATTAAAACGGAGCACTTCGTGAGGTGTGAATTTCTCCAACACAGGTATTCATCAAAACTTTTTTAAACCATGTCAGGCTAATTTTCTCTCAGGACTTTAATTAAACATCAGTGAATGATTTATTCAACATATGGGCCCGACTTACCTCTAATATCACTCCTACAACGCTACAAATCCTACAAATCCCCAACCTGTTCCAGACACGGATCTCCTCTGCCGTAATTTCCATTCCCGCTCTTCAAGAGCCGCTAAGAGACGGGAACGGGAGAAATTAAATCCAGTTGTGACCCTGTGGAGATGATGAGGCTCATGAACGTCTGAGGAGATGAGTTTCTTCACATTAAAGTGACAGATCAGATTAATCTGATCAATGCTATTGATTGGTTTTTGGTCTCTCTCCTTTGAAATGGTCAAAGGTTTCGTCCATGTATGTCCTGCTCACTCAAAAAAACGCTGTTTGATAAACAGTCACTTTAGCGCTTTAATCTAAAGATCTGTTAGAGAAGTTAATCGTGAAATGTTTTGATCGGTTTCCTCTGTGTGAGTTTGTAATGTGCAGTTTGTGAATGTGTAGAATTAAAGCGAAATACATTATGTGGATACCTGAAGAAGAAGTGTGTTTATTGTACTGAAATAATCTCAGAATTATATTTGAAAATTTGTACTTGCAAATAATACACTATTGAAGTGAACTTAAAGAGAGTACATTTTCATGACTATGTACACTTTTAAGTGCAAGTACATTTTTCTTAAGTGCACTTTGTAATTGTCAAATCAAAACGTTTTACTGGTAACACTTTACTTAAAGCCTTTATGTATAACGCATTATAAAAGTAGTTTTATTAATGCATGATTTATGCCTTGTAATACACCTTATAATGCATTGTACAACCTCATGAATAATCGTAACAAAGTTGATTATAACACTTATCAATTCATTGTTACACTATGCAATTAAAAATCGGGTTATAATTATTTACGACAAGCATGATGCACATTATGAATATTATAATGCATGAAAGCCTTTAATAACCCTTTATAATACATTATACATAAAGGCTTTAAGTAAAGTGTTACCATTATACTTTCAAGTATATATTAAATCATTATATTTTAATAATCTGTTGTGCTTTAAGGACACTTTTTTTTTTTTTTTGATGTGTAATAAAATATTAATATATTTTACATGTCCTAAATTGCAACTACAAAACTTAAGTGGGTCAAATAAATAAATAAATAAATGAATAAATAAATAAATAATAATTAATAATTAAATAAATAAATAAATGAATAAATAAATAAATAAATAATAATTAATAATTAAATAAATAAATAAATCCAGCTAATTGGATTTAATATCAGTTCAAACTATATTACTGTTTCATTAATATGCAATTAACATTCAAATTAGTGTCCCAAAAATTAAATTCACTTCAGATATTATTTCGATAATAAGTTCTATTTTTAAAAGTATGCTAAAGTGTATTTCTTTTTCACAAATGTAGTTTATTAGACCGACATGTTCAGTTATGTTTGTATTTGGAAACTTTTTTTGAATCATTAGCAAACATGTAAAATGTGGACTAATGTGAACTAATATAAAATGACAGCGAAAAACATTACTGACTGGATTTACTCTGACCTTTTTAAATGTATTAGTAATTACAGTTTAACTGATTTTTAAAATATTGGGTAACACTTTTGATTAGGGAACACTATTTATTGCTTATTAGCATGTATATTACATACTGGCTGTTAAAGCACATATTAAAGCCTTATTCTGTGTCTCTTAATCCAATGACTAAAGCCTTGAGTGCCCTATCTAGTTACCTAATGCAATGTTTGTTGGACGTGAATAAAACATCGCGGCATCAAAACAGCCAGCCTAGATTAGTTTCCAAAGATGATTTACTCTATTTTTGGTCAGTACCACAGACATCAGTGTGCAGATAGAAAACGATAAACTTTGATTCCAGTACTTCTGGGATCGTCTGTAAAATAAAATAAACATAACACGGTTGCTAGACTGTGTGAGCAGCTGTTTCATACATATGAATGACAATCGCTTAGTCTTTCGTTAGCAGCAGCACATCTGATTATGTGAAACACATCTGATGGATCAACATCATGCCGCAGGCTCAAAGCTTCATCTAGAACAATTTCACTTATTCTGCAGAATATAGATGCTAAAAAACAGTCTTTGGAAACTTGTATTTACATGAATTGTACATGTTGTAACAGTCAAAGACAATCAGCTTAACTTAATAGCTGAACTAAACTTCATGTCAGTACTGAACACATTATACTTCCATATATCAGACTGGAAAATGTATGTGAACCCCCAGGCTTATGACTTTTCCAAAAGCTAGTGGAAGTCAGGTGTTGCAATCAATGAAATGAGATTGAAGGTGCGAGTCAGACGAGTCCTGATCTCCTCAAATAATACAAATACACCTTATAGGGAAAGCCTTGTTGTTGGTGTATCTTGGATGCATTAGTGGAGGTGATAATCATCTGATATCCAAGCCATATGGAATCCATAACACTGGCGTTTATGATCTGGTAGTTGAGTAATTATTACAGCTCAAATCTCGCGACCTAAAAGTTGATCTGGCATTATATCAGCCTAGAAATGAATAATCACTCTATCATTACAATCCTTGAAAGTCCATTTTATATTACAATGAATGAGTAAATAATGCATATAAAATAATGAATGCAGAAGTCCACTTGCATTTACCTGAAGGACAAAATATAATGATGCGATTCACAGAAACCTGCAACTATCCTCGGCTTCGATGCATTTCACGAAAGTATTGTCCTTACCCTGTACAGTATGACAAAGCTAATACAATTAGCTCATTGTTAAAAAAGAAGAAAGAAAAGAAAAGTACATGAAAAGTGAATTATCCCTCAAAGCCCCAGCATACTTCAGATATTATGATGTGTAAATGATGCAAAACACTGAAGTGGGTTTAACCACATGTTTTTATGATATTTATATTATTTATGGGTATTCCTTCAACTGTAGATACTTTTGGCCCACAGACATTATAAACTCTCTTAAAACACACTCGCACTAGTTTAATTTGTCCAATAACAGCAGTGTGTATATACTGTACATACAGTACAACACAGGATAATCAGATTCCTTCCTTCCTTCCTTTTTGGAATAAAACTCTCAAAGGCTAATTTCACAGCTTGCTTTTTATGTACCACAAATACACATAATTATATAATATTTCCAAATTTGACAAAATTACAGCTTGATTAGGAATTAGGAAGGCTTAATAAAAGCCTTAATAAAAAATGAAAATATAAAATTAATAAAACATGTTTTACTCACAAGTGAAATTAACCTTGATGTTCCTTATTTTCCTCATATCATGTCTCAGTCTCAAGCATCTCACTGTAATCTCCTTGGTAACCAGGGCAATAACTTCATAAACAGATTAGATTATGGTATTTATACTATAATAATTCATATTTTTATGAAGAGTTTAAGATGGAAAGTCTGGGTCTGGGTGAAGGGTAAAACTATATCCTAAAGGATACATAAATACAAAACGAAAATTTAATTCAGTAATGACAAACACACAAGGTTAAAGTTTTCATTATTTAAAATTATATTATATATATTATATATAGTTTTGTTTTTGTTTTGTTTTCTCAGCAACTAAATGTTGGCATAGCAAGAATAGATCAGGGTTAAGTCTAAAAGTCTAAAACCAGAAAAAGCCATTACTTCAAATAAAATAAATTAAAATGAAAAAATGAAAAAAAAAAAAAATAATAATAATAATTTAACTTATTTTATTTCAGCTAGTTGCCAACATGCAAAATGTATTTTTTTAACATGTAGTAAAATAGCTATAATACAAAATAATGCAAACACACAACAAAATTACGGAATTTTTAACTGAAATAAAATGAAAACATAAATAAATAAATAAATGTGAACAAAAAATAACAGTATCTCAATTACAATAAAATAACAGTGTTATGGATTTGTTTCTGTGCTAATGAACGAGCAGAATGGACAACTTTTATAGTTATTTTGTCAGTTTTGCAAAACAAAATCGTCCATTTTCAATGTGTGGATAACAATAACTTGGACAATTTGCAGAAAAACTCTATTTGTATTTAATGAAGACAGGAAATCATGCAGGTTTCGAATGAAGTTTAGTTCTGGGAATGTAATGGAGGTAATGGGATCCTCCAAACGAGAGTGATGTCTGAATGTCGTTTGTACTGTATTCAGAGCGAGGCTGATGGGTTTGTGGCGCCGGATGAAAGTCGCGAGAGTGACGTTTCCTCATGAGACTGTGTTGACACGACGCAGCCTGCTTGTTTTCTTGTGGAAATCTCGTTTTTTTGGCAGCAAACGCTGCCTGTTGTTTCGCTGTGCCAGGTGAACCTTTCAAAGCGTGGAGTTACGCTCCTCTCAAAGCGAGGCGGATCTGTATCAGCTAGACTGGCTTTCTCCACAGAGAAGACAAAGAGGCAGCTGACAGCAGAGAAACAGAGGCTGGAGAAAGAAAGCCGGGCGTGCTTAGGGATGCAGGAAGACCAGCGCCATTTCTAGTGAGTGAAAGAATGGCTTTCAGTCTGTCACTCACGGGGGAAACGAGACGCCTGGATAAAGGCTGAGACCATCAATAACACAGCTGTCAGCGCTGGTAACCACATCTGCAGATACTAAATGACCTCAGGCTGAGCTAAAAACACTGCTATGATAGCGAAGCTAACGATGCTGAGACCTCAACAAGGTGCTGCGAGAGTACTATCTCACAATATTACCACTATCAATGTACCGCATTTATGGCAAATAACATCACAAAACCCATGGTGACCCTGCTATAACACAGCTGTCAGCGCTGGTAACCACATCTGCAGATACTAAATGACCTCAGGCTGAGCTAAAAACACTGCTATGATAGCGAAGCTAACGATGCTGAGACCTCAACAAGGTGCTGCGAGAGTGTAAGGCCCAATCCCAATTCTATTTTATACCCCTTCCACTTGTCCCTTGAAACAGAGTGTAGTAGAGTGTCAAGGGGTCGGGGTGAAAATATTCCCCTAAGAGATGGGACACAACTACTGCACCGTTACACGTCATTTAGCTACCATACTGGTGTGCATTAGAGCCATTTAATTACCGTTCTGTATAAATGTGCTGCTTATATT
>NW_015648568.1:154907-160016 GCF_001515625.1 Sinocyclocheilus rhinocerous
GTGTTTTGGGACATGTTCCATTAGGATTTATTGGTTTTAACAAAAGCCACCAATAATAGGCGACCGATTACCAGTAGAGAGTTTTTTGTTTGAATCATGAGCCCACTCTCCTTCACGTCAGCTTCGGTTTATTATAAGCAAAAATAGATTGCATTAGCGGCCCCTTTTGTCGGCCTTTAATGTCACTTAATCTGACACTTTTTCTTTGATGATGAACCAATATATATAAATGTGACCCTGGAGCACAAAAGCAGTGTTAAGTCGCGGAGATCACGCAGCTCACACACAAACATCAGGAGCAAAGAAACTTGTCAACGCTGCCCCGTGACTTTTATTAATAAAATAGTTTCAATACTGAATCACTAGATTATATTTTCCAGCAACGAGAGGATAAAATCTCTGTTTTTGAAGTAAACTCACGCAGAGAGATGCACAGACGCACGTAATAACACACGCAACTTTAATCTCTCTTTCTCTCAAAATGGCCATATTTGAAAAAAAAAGTTTAGTGATTTCTAATTATTGGGGGGACTTGCCCCTCTCAAGACATTGAGGCCCTGATCAGACATGAAAGTACGTTGTGGGACTATCGTGCAGTCAGTTAATGGTTTAACGTTGGCGATTTTTTTTTTTGCAAACATTTCTTTGAATAACATGACTGTAAATATAAACACAAGATCGAATGTAACATAAAACAAATGATTACTTTGAATTAAAATCTTTATTAATGCCAAAAATGCTTACATTTATGTTGTTCGCTCATGCAGCCATGTTGCCGCTGTAGCTGGTTTACGCTGATAATTCCCTTCGTTTGAAGTGTGGTCCTGAAAAATCTTAATTTGAAGGCCTATCTGGCCCTCTCCCTGCACTTATGCCTCCAACCAAAAGAGAATCGAGACACACTACCCCTTCAGGTGAACGCGCAAAACAGAGGGGTAAGGGGTAGAAATGGGATTGGGTCTAAATATGAGGAGTGCCGAAATAAAGCACATTTTCGCAAATGAATGCTGTCTTCAAGTCATGTCAGGCTGATCAAATGTATGAGATGAGTGCACATGGAAGCTCTTAACCCCCGCAATCACGAAATTATATTTATGCAAAGTTTTAATTAATGGAATACTTTTTAATAAAAGGCTTCCCAAAGAAAAAGATTGGAATGCATTAACTTTAAATGATTATTATTTTTTTTGTTAGGGTGTGCAAAAGTCAACCTTATGCATCAATTTGATTATTATTACAGTTGATTGGTCATGAACATGATGCAAGGCAACAACTCACTGCGTGATGAAGCCTGTAGAATGCAGGTGTATGCCCCTAAGAATAAAGAGATTGGGGCAAAAATGCCCCTGTATGAGTTTTTGTCTCATATTTATGTCATATGATATATAGTTAAGACCTAAGATAAGAAACATTCTGTAAAACGCCCCCTGTTGTATAAAATTAATATCAAATTTGCCCTTGTGCTATTTGGGACAAAAACAGCACTCGTGTGATATTGCACTCGTTGCTTGTGTGATGAAGAACAGCTATAAAGCTTGAGCAAAGACTTCTCACTTAAGCCGTCTATGATTCGAAAGGCTTGAGTGACAATATTCCCTTCATCTTCTGTGGCTGCGCGGAAATGTAAAAATACATAAAGCATCAGAAACACCGGTAACACTTTAGCATAGGGACCAATGCTCACTATCAACTAGTTGCTTATTAGCATGCCTATTATTAACATTTTGGCTGTTTATTGGTATTATAAAGCACATATTCTGCATCTCTAATCCTACCCAATACCTAAACTTAACAACTACCTTACTAACTATTAATAAGCAGCAAATTAGGAGTTAATTGAGGCAAAAGTCATACTTAATGGTGTTAATAGTGAGAATTGGACATTAAAATAAAGTGTGAACACCTTGTAAAGCTTCATGTGTTTGTGTGCATGTGAGAAATAAATTCTTATGTGACTGTAGAATCAGTGTTTAGATGGTTAGCTTTAGCAGTTAGCATTCGCTGGTGTCTATGGAAGCCTGGAATAAAGATGGAATAAAAAAGTAACTGCGACTTTATTTCACAATCTGACTTTTTTTCCCCTCTCACAATTCTAAGTTTATGTCTCACAATTCAGAGTCAGACTCTCTTGCAATTTTGAACAATGAAGTCAGCTTTGTGACATATAAACTTGAGATGTAGACTCATTTACATGAAAAAAATTGAAAACTTTATGAATTTTGGCCGTTCGTTTACACAACAGCAGCAGTTTTGGGGGCCTGAAAATGCAAACGTAAATGTGCACGTTTTTTGCAAATACAGCCTGGTCTCATTGTTTATACGTCGATATTAACACGTAACATTTACAAGCACAAAACATACATTTTTGTACGTTTTTATTGATGCTAAAACTTACAATTTAGACGTATTTCAATGTTTAAAACGTACAAATCCCTACATTTTTTTTGCTAAAAACTTAAAATATTTACGGATATTTTCTATCATTAAGATATTTGTATCAATGCATTTTTATCATTTTATCGAAAAGCGATTTAAATTTTTAGACCCCTTAACCTACCCCCAAAGCTAAACCTGCCCATTCTATAGTGAATATAATAATATATAAAACGTAACTGACCGAAATATGCAGGGAAATTACCATTTTAGTAACTATATAGCATTAAAAATATATTTTTATAGGCACTAATCCCACTCCTACCTCTAAACCTAACCATATGTTTGTATAGTATAAGAAAAAACATGACAGACAGATAAATGCAATTACAATCATTTATTTATTGCAAAAATTTCAAAAGCAGAAACACGGCATTTTGCAATCTTTTGCGTTTTTGGTGTATTTTATGGTTCTATTGTCAGTCACAGTATGTCGGAGAAAACGCCTTTTGTGTCCCATGACAAAAAAAAGAAGTAAATATTACATAATAAGTAATGGTTAAACGATTGCAGAAATTATACATTTTTAGGGTTTAAAGTGTAGTCTTGTTTAACATTTTGTAGGCCTATTCTTTGAAACAAGTTGGCAGCAGAAGTCACACAGAACAGTACTTAATCATTTCATATTAAGTAAACGAGTAAACGATTTAATAATGCAATTGAAAACATAAAGCCATTGATATGACAACTGAAAACAATAATAATAATAATGCCGTAATTTCAATATTCAAAAGGATAAAATTTTAGGTGTCGTAAATATGTCAGTATTGTACGTTAAAATGCTGAAAATACATATTTGTAAGTTTAGGTGCTGTAAATATGTCAGTACGTTTTAGTGTCGGTGAAAATGTAAGTAAATGTACTTTTTGTAGAACCATTTTACGTAACATGCATACGAATTATCATGAGATCACGCTGGAAAATCACAGTGTTACCATACCTGTGTAAACTACAAAAACACGAATGTGTTGTCGTGTGCATGTGTTTTACATGTGCAGTCTATAGGGATGTGCACAGGTGCATAGTGCTTCTTTACAAAGTGACATCGCCACCTACTGGCCTGGCATGCACATTACAGCGTTTTCAGTCATTTTCACAGATCTGTGTGATCAGGAATCACTTTGACAACATTGTTGTCTGTATGTGAAACTATCTAAAAACAGTAAGGAAAAACTTGTGTGTTTTGTGTCAATTATTGTCGCGTTAACATACCCTCAGAATCCTGAATTTCTCACACTTCTGACGTATTTTCTGTAAATTGAGTTTACATCTCACAATTGATTGTTTACAGTTTCTTTTTTTTCAGAATTATGGGATTAAAAACCTTGATAGTTAAGCTGTAAGTACACTGTTATTGGGACAACTTTATTACTTTAATGGCATTTGTGTATTTTAACGAAATACATTTTCTTAAACATTTTTAGCAACAAATCACACTTTATTTATACTACAGAAGATGTTTTACCATATTATATCTCTGGCAAAAGTACTCTCTTAAGGAGCAATCACATTTCATGTTGAACAGGTGAAATCCAGTGATTTCAAGACCACACACTGCCAATAAAAGTCACTAAAAATACAACACAACGTTCCTTGTTAATATGAATAAATTTTCCATATAGATTTTTCACAGGTGTATGAATTATACGTGACATTGTGTTTAGTTTGAGGGTTGATGGAAATGTCCATAAATGGAAAACACTGGTAATTTCCAGCTGTGATATAATCCATGTTTTTACAGATTTTTAAAATTTTTTTTTATTTCATATAGATTTGAAAAAGTATGATTTTTAGAAAAAAAATAAATAAATATGCAGAATGTACAGAAACGTATGAATGAGACCAATTCATACAACTTAGCCACCAATTCGCCAAAATGTAAAATAGTTATGAATTACCATGGGATTGTGTTGTTTGTTTTCTTATAGTCCACTAATATGACAATAATTTGCTGAAAAAAAAAAAAAAACATCAGTCTGATAAACCTTTCTAGAGCCTTACATATGCCACACAAACTGCTGCAGCAATAATCTGACGCATTGTTTACTCAAGTGTTCTCAACAAGTGACAAGAACACTTGTTAACTACATTATAAGAGCCAAAATCAATCATCAGCAACATCTGTCTGGAGTCACACCGAGAGCGGTTGTCAAATACAATAATTTCCTTCATATACATATATTCACACGTTGTTTCACAAGCCTCTCGCCTCTCCACAGGCCTGAATAATTCATGACTCACACAACAGTGTGTCTGTGCCCAGCAGTAAATTATATCATACCTCTGGGCATTAACAAGCTTTCTCAGCATAAGTATGTTGCTATACCACATTTGACATGTTTCAACAATCTGTCAATGCAGAGAGCCAATTGAAACAGTGAAGTGGTGTAGAGTTGGTACTCACACGAAATGTATTGTGTACCAGTGTATTTGTGTGCAGAAAACGGGTTCAGTGGGTTCAGGAGATGCTAGAAGTAAATGATGTCTCTCGCATGTACAGTTATGGATGCGTCGCTCCACTAATGAACTCTTTCACTGCGCAGAGGGAATTACTATCACTAGATCACTTTGCAGTGTTCTGATAAAAAGAGATGGTGACTGAATGTTATTGGGCATCTATTGGAAATATATATATTTTTTTTTTTTTTTTTTTGCACTACTTTTAAAAACTTTTTT
>NW_015648568.1:160059-168557 GCF_001515625.1 Sinocyclocheilus rhinocerous
ATAATGTTACAAAATATTTATATAAAATAAATGCTGTTCTTTTGAGCTTTCTTTTCATCTGTGAATCCTGAAAAATAAAATGTATGACAGTTTTCATAAAAAAAACATTCGGCAGCACATCGCTAATAATCAGAAATGTTTGTTGAGCAGCAAATCAGCATATTAGAATGATTTCTGAAGATCATGTGACACTGAAGACTGGAGTAATGATGCTGAAAATACAGCTGCGCATCACCGCAATCAGTTTTGTACATTAGGGTTGTATGTTACATCTAATGTTGTTAAATTAATGTTTATTGCATTATTTCAGTTTTATGTGTGTTTCCGTAGTGGTGTTTAGTGTTTGTGTGAATTAATGTATGTTAGTATTTAAAATCTGCTTGTGATGGGCTTTGGTTCATCATGTGACTTTCTCATCACCACCTGCTTTTGGTGGTTATCAGTGTATTACAAAGGTACAAAACACAGATTTCAGTACTTCAACAGGTTGGTATATTAACATTATGTCAGTTAACGAAATTACGTTTTATAAATGTACATTTCGATTAAATCCGTATGTAACATGGGGAGCGTGACAATGGAGTTGAGGATCCAAATGCAAGGCTTTATTAAGAGCGTAGTCAGACAGGTGTAGTCAAACAATGGCAAACAACGATATCCGAGGCATGGCAAAAGAGTAATCCAATAAAGGCAATGGTCAGGGAGCAAACTATCAGAAACAAGGGATCAGTCCAGGGTCAAAACACAAGCAGGACAAAATTAGGAAAACAAGGGAAGAAACACAGAAACCAGGAGTACGCTAAAGGATAACAAACAATACTCAGCAATGTGTGTGTCTGTGAGTGCATCTGTTATAGTCCTCCTGATTTGAAACAGGTGACAAGATAAGACACCTAGATATTTCTTTATTTATTAAATATTAAATTTCTTTATGTTACATCACCAGTTCTATTCCAAAGACATGAAAACATTATGAAAATATTGGCAACATTAATTGAATGCACTCAAACTTCGATGGCAGTAATAAAGACCTCCAATGTAAATGTAAATCTTGATGAGTTTAATTGGGCAAACTGCCTGATTGTGTAAAATAGTAACTGGATTAATTATTACCTGTGTGGTCTCAGAAGCAAAGCCCCCTGTGTGCCTGTGCATTATCTGCTGTATGTTTGGAAATCTGCAGATGCACACACATTTATTTCATTGGACAGAGCCCAGATGTCATTAAGCGAGGAGTTGAACATGTTCCACACACTCCATGTGCTGCCTCAGCCATATTTCATCCGCTCGGATGGCTGTAAAGCAAGGCCATCATAATGCATCACTGCTTTACGCTACATTCACACAGCATACAAGAGCAATATAATAACTTGTTGAAGTTCAGCCAGCTTTAGGTTGATGAAACTTTGTGCTGGACGGATATGGAATGGAGCCGGTGTGTGTGTGGTGTGTGTGTGGTGTGTGTGAGTGAGTGTGAGTGAGTGAGTGTGAGTGAGTGTGTGTGTGTGCTTCATCTCCGCAGTGAAATATGCTTGTCGGCTGTGACCATTCAACTGAGATATGTTTATATCTTAATATAGATGATGCCATCCTTCTTCCCTGACATTAATTTAGTGTCGGGGACCTCGGAGCCTCGTGCATTATGCAAAATAATTGCAGGGGCACATTTTACAAGAAGTCAATTCCAATGGGCATGAAGATCGACAGTTTGCTGTAATGAAGAGCGTAAGAATCACAAATGACGAGTCACAACTAGCAGAGGTATTAGTGCGGTGCAGCGTTTCCACGCGTGAAAATGAAGCAAAACGCATGTTGTTTTTGTTTGTCACATTACTAAACTTGTGAACTTATAATACTTCCTACTGTATGTGTTCAGCTGCTCTGCATAAACACCAAAGCTGATGTGACAGCAAAAGAGATGTTTTGGGGGAAATAATAATAATAATAATAATAATAATAATAATAATAATCTTTTCATGAAGGAACTAAAGGAAAATTTCAGATTAATTTCAAAGGAATGATCCAATAATGAAAAATTCACAATACATCAGGCCAAAAATATTTATTCGCCATCTTAAATTTCTATATTTTGCTTGCTTGCTTATTTATTTATTTGTCTCGTTGAAGCTTGACAATACCTGTGCATTAGATGCTTTCATTGTATAGAAAAGACACTAATTAGAAATTATCACTCAAAAGATCATTTAAAATCATTATTTTGTTAGATGGGAAAAGCTTTGAAACAACATTACAGAAATAAATGTTTTGATTTAACATTGCATAAATAATATTAATAAAGATATTGATTAAAAATGAAATGATACTCTCAAACTAAAACTAAACTGAAATCAGTGAAGACTTAATGAGTGAGTCATTGAATCAATCATTCAACCGATTCATTCAAACAGCCGATTCATTCAAAAATTAAGCAAGTTACTGCCTATGAATAATTGAATTATTGACTCAACTGTTTATTTAAAAAACATGGATTAATTCAGTAACAAAACTGCTATCATTTGCAAAATTAAGCAAAAACAGACAACATTATGTCTAAAATGTAACCAAATTTCCTTCTTGTTTATTAAACCACTGTGTAAAATCAATATCACATTATCAATGGTGCAGATATTGGGGAAAAGCAACACTCGTGCTGGTGTGAAACTGCTAAACCATATTTCTTTGCCCTCATATCTTGAATTTTAGGCTCATATAATTGCATTCTCATAGGCTTCATCCCGGAGTCAGTCGTCCTGCATCAGGATCATCAGACACTGAATCAATTATATTATATTTTTGATTGAACCATCTCTTTAAATAGCAGGCTTTGCTGTGGAGCATATCAGTGAGTTCATGAAATAAAGAGTCGCTATTTGCAGTGCAAGCCAGATACTACTTAGAAGTCAATGCTGAACAGCCAGAACCGCTAGTGAAATTGGAAATTCATTAGAGCACATTTAGTTTAATTGTATTTGATTTTAATGGGAGGCTACTGGAGGTCCAGCTAAATGGCCGGTATGTTATAGCAGAGATACGAGATCTCAGCGTAATGGAGATCAACGGGCCGTATCCGAGTGAGTTATCCGGACACAAGAGTCCTTCTTCTGCTCTAAAAGCTTACTTTCAACAACCTGATATTATTGAGGACTTCTGCAATTAATTTAAACCCCTTCCACAAAACATAATTTTATTACTCAGTATTTTGTTTTCCAGTAAATCTTTCTAAATGTCTTTAAAACTAGACGCATTTCTTTGAGAAGCAAGTGTGTTTAATGTAACAGGATTTATATCCTGAGAATATGAAATGCATTATAAAAGAGAATATTATTGAATCAAGTTGGTATTTTTTTTTAAGCATAAACTTAATTAAGTTTAGTTTGAGTTATGCATGAAATTGAAAAGAATGCCAGTTGGGTAAAAAAACAAATGCATATCTAAAAACAATATCTTGTGCAGTTTTACTTCTCAGTATTGTTACTGGAACACAAGACAAAAACACTGATTAAATATTTATTGATTGATTGATTGATTGATTGATTTTGTATTTTGTATTTTGTATTGTTATTTTTATTTTGGGCACTGTTATAACAATAATATAACAAACATAAGAGCATTTTATATGGAATTTTCCCATTTTATTTCCTTTTTCGTTTAGCAGTGAATGAGGCTCATTGATAATACTGTGAATAGATGTCGTACTGTGTAAACTCGGATCCTGACTCTTACCAGACTCTGTCTGAGGAAAACATACTCACACAATAATCAGCCTCAGGTCTGGAGGGTTTGATGTGCACGCTTGATAAGAGTAAACCACTTTCATTTTCTGTTTGTCCTGCTGTGAAATTTCACATCAGCTGAACACTCGGACACAATCCAGATCAATTCATTTGGAGAAAAATGTCAGTTCTGAAGTTTTTGCGGTTTGGATTTTTCTCTTGTCTATATGACATTGCCTCAGACACGATTAATTCATTCCACGAGTGAAAGTGAGCAATAAGAGGGTTATTACGGAGATAACGTGCGTTGCATTCAGCTGGTCATGTGATCATAATGAGACCACCCACTGCATGTCAAATAAAGCTTTTATTATTCATCTCACGTGAGTCATTATGCTTTGCAAGTACATTAATGTTTAAAACGTTTAATGAGGGTGAAATTACTGAGGCCACTTTCAAAACCTTAAAGCATTTGCTTTATCTGTTTCATATTTATGTTTTATATTTTATATTTCTATTTTAGTTTTATTAAAGTATTATAGTTGTATTCATTTTTTATTTCAGTTTTAGATTGTAAGAAATTATTTTTCAAAATTGTAAATAAAAGAGATTACTGGAGTATGTTTTACAAGAAAATAGTTTTTCATTTTTTTTCTACTTCAAAATGTAACATTTAACTCAATGTAATTAATTGTGAAATATCCAAGGAATTCTATAGATTGGTTGATTAATTGATTGATTGATTATTTCAGTGTAGTTTCCAACAAGTTAAACTAAAGAAATGCTACCTTGGCAACTAGCTGAAATAAAATGTTCATTATATTTCATTTCAGTTACTATTTAATCTTTTTTTTTTTTTTTTTTTTTTTGGTTTTAGTTAACAGTAATAACCCTGGTTTTAATGATGCTTTTTTGTCCTTTTTGCAGCTTGATGGCCCTGGTACCCATGGAAAACAGCTCAGACATTTTGTTAAACATCTCCTTCTGTGTTTTTACAAAAGAAAGTAAGGCATGCAGGTTTGAGACGACATGAGGGTGAGTAAATGATCAGCAGATGGGACAAACGCTGTCATTTCTCTCTGTCTCTCTCTTTGAGGCTTGTTAGTTCTTCAGAATGAATGTAAACATCAAGATGCTCTGCTATTGTGCAGCACATCATCCTGCAGATATGACACATACAGGCAGACAGACAGGCCATTAGGATTAATTAACTATATGTAACCCTGATCTGTTTCCCTTGTGTAACAAAAAGACACTTTAGAGTACTTTAAAATAATATACTTTGAAAGACACTTAATTGCATATTATTTGCAGTTAAATGAAAATGATTGTTTAAACTGATATTAATTGCAGTTAGCTGAACTTCACTGTGCTTTTTTTGCAGTGTAAACCTGAAGTACATCTTTATATGCAATTCTGTAATTATTTCTATTGTCTTTTAAATATGATTAAATGACTGCTGAATATACTGACAAGCATTTATGGAAATTTCTAATCTGTCATTTCTACTCACAACTGCATGTCATATTTAAATATATTTGCAATTACACATTTTTAATGATGAATTTGCAATTAAGTGCATTAAATTATATATTTAAACTACAATTAAAATTATAAACAAGTATTTTACATGTTCTTTAGTAGTCAACATTAAAACAAGTGTACATTTTGAAAAGCACGACAAAAGAATACAAGATTTAAAATGTACTTTAACGTAAATCTTAATTTGAAATTATTACAATGTGCGCTTTTTAAAAGTGTACTTACTGTAATAATACAGTAGACTATGTTAATGGCTGTGTTTCTTACCGGAAGTGGCCTTCATTAATATTATCTGCAAGAACAGTTTTTTTTTTTTTACAAGTGCATGTTTAATACTTTTTTCATAAGGGTTACTATGAGTCTCAACACGAACTTCTACAGTTTTATCTTCTGCGGTTCAATCTGCCAGTCATTTCCAGAAAGCGTCTCTCTATCCTTGCTTGCCCTTCTGTAAAACCGCAGTAAAGCTGCAGCATTCAGCGCGGTGTTGTTGATATCATGTGGTTACGCTCAACCCTGTCAACGACATCTACCTCTTCAAAATGCCATTTGCCACTTTTTCCCATCTAAATAAACGACGCCTACTAAACATCAATGCATAAAGTAAATCTGGGTTCAAACCGTGTGTCATCGGATCATCAGGCGTCTTCATTTGAGCGCATTTTCAAGGTGTTCTCTTCAAAAGTTAGCTGGGGTGAAGCCTGAGCGGATAATACTTCCGGAGAGCCGGAAGCAAACATGGCATTATTGGTGTTAAGGATGAACATGTTTACCATGGATCTAATCTGTTCCTTATTGCTTAATTTAAAAGCAATTGCCTCAGACCTCGAGCAGATGAAGTTCATTATTTGGCCGCGTGTCGTCGGGCGGAAGCGTTATTCCTCTTTAGCCTGATGGATTTTGTGCTGATTGTTTTTTGATGTGCTTTTTGAATATTTCAAACTCCTTAAAGAGCAGAAAACGGTGCCTGCAGTGCCATCTGTTCCTGCGCCGCTTCTAATGAATCATCGTTCGGTTTAGCTCTGGCGACAGAAACACCTCTCACCGTCTCCCTAAACAAACAATTAACTGTGCTTCTCAAACATTCAGAGGTTTTAATAGTGTCGTTTGCAACAGAACAACAATTCAAGGTCACTGCAACACAAGCTTGAGTGTTTCTTTTCTCTCTCTGTAATTACAAACGCATGGATATGGTATCTCTGAGCCGATAATGATAACCGATAATCAACAGCTTGCCATTTTGAAGCTCAGCTATTTGACATTTGTGCTCTAACCAGCTGGATAATTAGCTGATTAATTAAAAAAACACCCCTTCACGCAAAATTAAGTCGTTTGAAAGTTTACAATGTGTAAAAGTGATCTGACCGACAAATTAGTTGAACTGTTTTTAGCATAATGCTGTATAAGAGCAGAACGAGATGTGAACAAACAGCCAAAGATCTGACACATATGACTAACATTTAAACATAATAATAATAATAATAATAATAATAATAATAATAATAAATAAATAAATTGGTTGAATTGAACACAAGACAGGGATTGTTCACACAGGACCAAAGTCGTAAACTGTATTATGTAACTTTTTGGATGTGTTTTTATATGTTGTGTATGAACACACAAAGAGATCAGTGAGTTTAGGTCATACATACACATTACAAAAAACAATATCAGGGTTATTAGTTAAAACCATATTTTTTTAATTGCTTGGAACAAACTTTAACTGAAATATAATTTATATATTTCTCATTTCCATTTAGTTTAACTTCTTGTACTAAAATAACTTCAACTGAGATAATAATAATAATAAAAAACTATATGAACACAAACACACACACACAAATTATATATATATATATATTTATTTTTATTTTTTTTTATTTTTTTTTATGCAAAAGAAAATGCACATACACACAAACAAAAATGACAAACAACAAAGCTAAAATGTCAACTAAAATGAAAATAAAAACGGAAATATAAACATACAAACTGATTCAAAATATTAATTAAAGCTATAATAGTATCTTAATGATACTAAAATAATAATGAAAAAATATACTGTATCTATTGTATATATCTGTTAAAAAGAGTATCTTGGTATAACAGTAATTACATTGTGCACATATATGTTCAGTGACATTTTGTGCACCTCTGTCTGTAATTCTTTGTCTGTAGAATGTGTAGGTTAGGGATGCAACGGTATTTAATTTCTGACGGTTGTCATGCTAAGGCCAATAAATAGGAGATAATAAAATTATTTATTATTTCATCTAAAAAACAAACAAAACAAAAAAAACATTTTAAATGCTACAAGTGAATTTATTCATCATGTCGCCATTTTTTAAATAAATGTTGATTCTTCATATTTTAATTTATATATATTATTATTATAATTTTATATTATAATTTTATATTATTATTATGATTTTATAATTATTATATTATAATTATTAAGAACATACAGCCAGTGCGGATTCCTTTATTGGAAAGTGATGTTACTTATTGATCTACGCACCCAAAACTAAGGTTGAGCGCAGTGATGTTTATTTATTTTTTCTTAATATTTTAAAGCATCCCGTACTCATTTTCCGAAGCAGTAGCATCTGCTCCTTCTCACGTTCAAAAGTGAAGGCTGGAATGCACTACACGTCTCTCAAAATCTGAGCAGATTTTAAACACTATTAGGCATCAGACACTTATAAATATTTACAGAGGAAAAACTGGGCATGGACTGAGGATCACACACTGAAGGTGTCTTTACTCAGCTGAGTTAATGCTGATCTGTGCCTGCTCAATATGCTGTGTTCACACACAATTCCACATTAAAGCCAGACTAAATTATGCCTGCTCTGACCCATCTCAAGCTCTAGTCTCAAAGTACTGTATAAAGCTGCCATTTCTGAGTAAATGCATTCATGCCAACTGTGAGCAGCATTAAACAGTCTGTGTTTAGACACCTACATGCCTCTTCAGAAGTGCTTCTGTGCCACCTGTGCAGTGTGTGTGCTAAAATCAGCTGTTTCTGATGTTTGATATCCTACGACTGGATGAAATCAGAGTCTGTGTCCATCATTCACTATGATATGACAACGCCAAAAATGGTGTTGTGCATTACAGCCTTGGGTCAACTTACTGCTGAAGAGAAAAGAGAGTGAGGAAGAGCAACAGAGTGTGTGTGTGTGTGTGTGTGTGTGTGTGTGTGTGTGAGAGAGAGAGAGAGTGTGTGTGTGTGAGAGAGAGAGA
>NW_015648568.1:169017-174195 GCF_001515625.1 Sinocyclocheilus rhinocerous
TGAGAGAGAGAGAGAGAGAGAGAGAGAGAGAGAGTGTGTGTGTGTGCAGTAAGTATATAGTCTGTTGCATTGTGTTTCAGAGAAAAGCACATCACTTAAGATGTCTTGGTTTACAGTCTCTGCATGTCTAGTGAGTTTAACATGTACGTATTTGTGAAAACACAAGTACTAGTTTTGCTTTATCTCCACATTTGTATAATTGTCAACAATTTTGTGGACAGATGACTGCACTAGATTTATAATGAAATGTGTCTGGAAACCTGTTGTCACAGAAACTTAAGAGGCTTCCCTGCGGTTTTCCACCAGAAATGAATGAATGAATGAATGAATGACAGTGCATTTGTATTACAATAGTAATGTGCCATTACTACTACTATTATATTATTAAACTACTATTTATTGTTATTATCATCATCATCATCATCATCATTATTATATTATTAATATTATGTATTATTACTTTCATTATGGTTAAATCTAAATTAACTTCAGCTATTGTTCACATTTTATGCCCTGAATGTTGTGCCAATTTTTCCTTGTGGTATTGAATATCAATATTTTTTAGGGCATCAAATTTACACATTTCAGTATCATTACAACACTAGTCACCACAGCATTATAATCTACAGATTTGATCTTAAATGCAAGAAACTCTAAACACTCTTATTGTTGTTCTGTATGAGCAGATGGAGCTGATTCCAGATCCGGATCCTGATGAAGAAGGGACTAAAATAAGTGTGAGTATGTGATATATGGCTATATGATACAGTAAATTATTACATGTCTATGATTTTTAGGTGAACGATCCCTTTAATAAAGCTGTTCAGTACAGGCGATTTGTAATCGTTAACCCAGTAAAGCCTGACATCTGAAATATATATCATTTTTTTTATTTGCACAGTTTACTTAACCTTTAGACAAAATCTAAAAGAAAAGTATCATATTTGAAGCATCAACCTTTTATAGGTAAAATAGTCTGATTTAATAAGAATACAGACTGCAAAACAGACTCAAATTGAGCAAAACTATGCAATTTGGTGCAGATGTTGACATTTATATGAGGAAATGCTGATGATTGTAATGTAAATATTGCAGATTTTTATATAAAATGCTCTAAATATCAGTCGTCACTCTATATCTCCAGTAATCTGTCTCAGTAAGATGAGATGTAAATGCTCCAAACATATAATGCAGTGATTGAGAGCTGAAGAAATAAAGGCTCCTCAGAAGATGTGAGATGTTCTGGAGGCTTGTGAAGATCATTCCTCCGCTGAGGAACAGTGAAAGTAAAGCTTCTGGAAACAAACGCTCCTCAAAAGATCCTGAGGATCAGATTTGAGACTCTAAAACATGATTGATGGAGAATCAAGTAAAGCTGAGCTGCTTCAGTCCAGTAAGTGTTCATCTGGAGATATTACTGACGTTATTCTGACGCTTACTTGATCAAAACCAGTCAATATTTGACAACAGAAAGACACGAGAAGCTCGAGCTGAAGCTGAACATTTGTACGATTACACTAAAAGAGCTTTGACTGTATAAAACACTCTAAACTATCAATCAGACGACAGAAGGTGTGAAGAAGATTGTGTGCGACAGCAAAGCTTAACGTGCATCAAATATGATGCACTTTATAGGGTTAAATAACTTGATGGCACCTTCTGCTGTTATGAAAGGCCTCTAAAGCAAAGACACTGGCAAATAAAGGTTATAATCGGTTGGTTTATAGCAGCGAGTTCATCTGAGGATTTGTCTTCCATTCTCTTCACAGACAGTCAAGGTCCAAGGCAATGATATCTCCCACAAGCTGCAGATCTCTCGGGTGAACAAGAACGACGAGGGTCTGTACGAATGCCGCGTCACAGACGCCAACTACGGAGAGCTGAAGGAGTACAAGGCTCAAGCCTACCTTAAAGTCAACGCCACCATCCGCCCTCGCAACAGGGCCATTAAGAAGAGCTCTCCGCTGCACCTGACCGATAAGAAACCTCGCAAGAGCAGCTCGGCTCTCGGCCAGGACAGCGACAGCATGAGTTCAGACCAGAGGTCCCAGTCCACTTCTACCTCACAGACGGCACACTCCAAAACAGTGGAGCACAGCACAGGGTCAGGTGCGAGACGCTGCACGCTTATTTCTGTCTCTAACCATCAGTCATTGCGTTTCAACATGCTTGCGGATTGCGTAAAGAAACCGCTTCAGTGCATCAGATTTCATTATTAATCGTCTGTGATGCCATAGAATGATAGATATCGCAGTGTTCAGGGGATTTTGAAACTGAAATCAAAGGTGGTTTTGTGCGGACCACTGTATTAAATACGATGCACTACTGGGGGGAAAAAAAGAAAAAAAAAGTAATCCTTCTGCTGAGCGACTTTAATAGTATTTAAATTTGCATTTACAATATGTGCATAATAATGAATATTTGAGCAAGATATTTATGGCCAGTCACTGCCAGCGTAATAAGCTACGTTTAATTACTTCAGCGTTTATGTAATTGGAATTCAAACTCAGCCAGTTTGTAAAGTTTTACATTACATACTTCTATTGCAGTTATAATGTCTTTGAGAGATTTACCGTGAGGGAAAACAATGCAACCAGTTATTATAGCTATTTAGATTAATGACGCCATATTATTGCAAATGAAAATATTAAAATACATGTATATGTAATAGGTTTTATTTGAACTGTTGTAGAACTAGTAATGGAGTTTAGAAACTTTCAGCAGGCAATAAATAGCAGGCCTTTAATTTCATTGACTGAAGGTATTATATTGAGCTCAAAATAGCAAATATGTTCCTCTTATGAAAGCAAACTTTGCCTTAGTATATAAAAAAATTGCATTTTAGGGAATAAACATGCATTAGTGTCAATTAATAATTATTTACATCTGGTATTACATCTAGATTATACTGACCTCAAAATTGCAAATGCATTCATCTTTTGAAAGCAAACGTTGCCACAGTGTATAATACAGAATCGTTTTAATCAGCAGATTAACATGCAAAAATCGGATTTATATTAATTTGACACAGAGCCTATTCGAATTATTGTGGCAGATTTAAAATCACTAATAAGTTGTGCATATTTGTGAAATGAAAAAAAAATAAAAATAAACATCTTGTAAAAACACTGGCAAATATTTGGGCCAGATATGGAATATTTGGAGGTCAAGTATTAATAGTCTACAGTGAGATCAGGGGATATTTCACAAACTCAACCTGGTTACAAAGTCTAAAACATGAACAATGCAAATAACCATATACGAACGACTATTTAAATTCAGATTCAGCTGCTGACTTTGAATTGGATTTGAAATGAGATGGAGAATTAGAATTCTAAGAGAAAAGAAATGAAAAAATAAAATAAAATTACAATAAATTTAATATTTAATACTATTGTTATTTGCAATTCATAAAAAGTGAAATATAGCACAATATACTGTATATAGGGTACTCTCATGCATTAATAATCAATGTTTGAAGTGCTTATAGACAGTTAACAATGTGAAATTATTCAAATAGTGTCTTAAATCATTCTGGACGGATGAAACAGAGTAACGTTGCTAAATATCTTTGAATTGCAAATCAATACATTTCTCTTCCTGTCATTTTAAATCAAAATCCTGCACATTGTGGCCAATTCAATTCAACTCTCAACTTGTGATTTGAATAAATGCCAGTTCTTACGTTCTGAACTCTCCAAAACCAGCAGTTCTGATCAATAAATCAAGCATCTAGATGATTAAATTTGATTGCACGGAGGTTCCTCTAACATATCATTTGTATGGCATGTACAATGAGCGGAGGTCAGATTAATGGCATGCACATGCTGTATACCTTTACTATAATTACGTCTGAGTTGTATTCCTTGAACATGAGTACTCCGAGCTCTTTTAACCTTCACTACAGCAGCATCAGCGAGCTGTAATTACAGCTGCTGACATTCTGGCATGACTCATACTCTTCCTTACAGCTAATCAGATGTGACAGGTAATGAACGTATAGATGCGACGCATAATCGACAGTGCATTTCGGCCCGGAGTAAAGAGGGCCGGCAGAAATGATTAATTATTCCCAGCAAGCAAACGAAGGGAGGGATGCTTCGGGCCGATGCGATCGCTTGTTTCAGGAAGGTTCCCGTTCGGCTTGATCACCTCGGGCCAAATTAGATCTGGCAGAGAGGAGCAGAGGGTCATGGGAGGATCCTCGTCTCCTCTCTGATACAGAGCACCACTCCCACCGCCGTAAAAATCCCGTAAATGTCATGGTGATTTACTGAATATTTCATTTCCCATTTCCTCTTTGTTGCCTTGTTTTCGTGGGTTTTATGGCCAGTGCACATCCTTGAGCTTCTCCCGTTCTCTTCTGCAGTCGAGGCAGGTGTGCAATAAGTTCAGAGCGGAATCAGATCGTATTTGCTTTGAAGTCTTCAGGCCTTGTATCGCACCTAATTTCATTGTTCAAAGGAGGTCTAGAAAAAAAAATATGAAGGAAAAACAACAGGAAATGCGGTTAAAAAATCCAGGCATATTTATAGTACTGTGCGAGAAGATGGAACACGATCAAACCTGCTAACAATAGGGCTGAGAAACTGACTTTCCGGAGAAAATGGAAGAGATTCATCATTTATCAAAGCCTTCCCATACATCCCTGCACCACAACAAAAAAAAACATTTTATTAAATGTATCCATTTCTTAACTTCCTTCCAGCGCAGAGCTGTAGTTGTGTTTCTCCGTAACACAGCTGTCAGCACATAGGTTGTTTTAAAAATACTCTGAAAAGCCTTTAGTAAGGCAGGCTGGGCTGCAGGAGGCTCCACACAATAATCCCTTATCATGGCGTAATGGCAGTTTTCAGCTTGATTTATATGGGGAGGTTTTAACAGGAGGCCTCTGTGAATAGGTAGATAGCTTCTTCTTTATTTAAACAGACCAATAAAACCAGACTATTTTGTGGTACCTGGGAGGTTTAGAGTTGTTTTGGTTGCACTTTATGTTACAAAAGTAATAATATTAGAAATATTAAGAAGAGTTGCACATATATGTGCATCAAGGGTCTGAATGTCCTCGTTGCTTGGGGAGAGATGTAAGCAAATTAAGAGTTCAGATGCAAAAGCCTCTAAGTGCTGTTTGAAATTTTATTCTAAAATGAGTATTTTTTTCTCAGGCTCCTATGTGTA
>NW_015648568.1:176091-199877 GCF_001515625.1 Sinocyclocheilus rhinocerous
CGATCGCTTGTTTCAGGAAGGTTCCCGTTCAGCTTGATCACCTCGGGCCAAATTAGATCTGGCAGAGAGGAGCAGAGGGTCATGGGAGGATCCTCGTCTCCTCTCTGATACAGAGCACCACTCCCACCGCCGTAAAAATCCCGTAAATGTCATGGTGATTTACTGAATATTTCATTTCCCATTTCCTCTTTGTTGCCTTGTTTTCGTGGGTTTTATGGCCAGTGCACATCCTTGAGCTTCTCCCGTTCTCTTCTGCAGTCGAGGCAGGTGTGCAATAAGTTCAGAGCGGAATCAGATCGTATTTGCTTTGAAGTCTTCAGGCCTTGTATCGCACCTAATTTCATTGTTCAAAGGAGGTCTAGAAAAAAAAATATGAAGGAAAAACAACAGGAAATGCGGTTAAAAAATCCAGGCATATTTATAGTACTGTGCGAGAAGATGGAACACGATCAAACCTGCTAACAATAGGGCTGAGAAACTGACTTTCCGGAGAAAATGGAAGAGATTCATCATTTATCAAAGCCTTCCCATACATCCCTGCACCACAACAAAAAAAAACATTTTATTAAATGTATCCATTTCTTAACTTCCTTCCAGCGCAGAGCTGTAGTTGTGTTTCTCCGTAACACAGCTGTCAGCACATAGGTTGTTTTAAAAATACTCTGAAAAGCCTTTAGTAAGGCAGGCTGGGCTGCAGGAGGCTCCACACAATAATCCCTTATCATGGCGTAATGGCAGTTTTCAGCTTGATTTATATGGGGAGGTTTTAACAGGAGGCCTCTGTGAATAGGTAGATAGCTTCTTCTTTATTTAAACAGACCAATAAAACCAGACTATTTTGTGGTACCTGGGAGGTTTAGAGTTGTTTTGGTTGCACTTTATGTTACAAAAGTAATAATATTAGAAATATTAAGAAGAGTTGCACATATATGTGCATCAAGGGTCTGAATGTCCTCGTTGCTTGGGGAGAGATGTAAGCAAATTAAGAGTTCAGATGCAAAAGCCTCTAAGTGCTGTTTGAAATTTTATTCTAAAATGAGTATTTTTTTCTCAGGCTCCTATGTGTAGGTTCAGTAATTTCACTTTAATGGCAATAAATAGGTTTGTTTCATTAACATTAAAGTGAAATAACTGAACGTAAAAATAGGAGCCTGAGAAAAATGCTAATTTTAGAAGAAAATATAAAACGGCAATATCACCATAGAGTGCCTTTCAACCCTCACAATACTCAAAAATTTTCGTTTTAATTTCCCATTCGCTTTATGTCATGTCATAAATAGTCAGCCTGGTCTCATGTTTACACATAGGTATTAATACGTAACATTTACAAGCACAAAACATATTTTTGTATGTTTTTATTGATGCTAAAACGTACAATTTAGTTTAAATGTTTAAAATATTAAAATATCTAAAAAACTTTAAAATATTTACGTATCTTTTATATCAAGATATTCGTGTCAATGCATTTTTATCATTTTATCAATAAGCAATTTAGATTTTAGACCCCTTAACCTACCCATTTTATAGCGAATATAAAGGGATATAAAACACAATTGACCGAAATATGCAGGAAAATAACCATTTTAGTTACAATATAGCATTAAAACATTTTTTTTAGTCGTTAATCCCACTCCTACCTATAAACCTAAACATTTAGAAATTTACACTGAACAAAATTATAAATGCAACACTTTTGTTTTTGCCCCCATTTTTCATGAGCTGAACTCAAAGATCTAAGACTTTTTCTATGTACACAAAAGGCCTATTTCTCTCAAATATTGTTCACAAATCTGTCTAAATCTGTGTTAGTGAGCACTTCTCCTTTGCCGAGATAATCCATCCACCTCACAGGTGTGGCATATCAAGATGCTGATTAGACAGCATGATTATTGCACAGGTGTGCCTTAGGCTGGCCACAATAAAAGGCCACTCTAAAATGTGCAGTTTTACTGTATTGGGGGGGTCCGGGGGTGTCCGAAAACCAGTCAGTATCTGGTGTGACATCATCAGCATCTTGATATGCCACACCTGTGAGGTGGATGGATTATCTCGGCAAAGGAGAAGTGCTCACTAACTCATTTATTTATTGCAAAAGTGTCAAAAGCAGTACCAAAAGTAATACAAATGATGATGTGTTGCATCGTTGTTATGTTGTTATTCGCTGAAAATATTATCCAGATTATTTTCCCGATCCACTCCGTGAACGCGCGCACGCGCGCGCATCATTCAAACACACCTCACCAGAAACACGGCATGTCACAACATGTTACATGACAAGTAAAGGTTAAACGATTGCGGAAATTTTATTTATTTTAAGGTTTAAAGTGAAGTCTTGTTTAACATTATGTAGGCCTATTCTTGGAAACGAGCTGGCAGCAGAAATCACACAGCAAAACGAAATGTTATAATTTCATATTAAGTAAACGAGTAAACAATTTAATAATGCAATTGAAAACCAGGTAAATGATATGACAACTAAAAACAACTAATAATAAAATTAATGCCGGGAATTTTACATATTTATAAGGATTCATTTTTAGGTCTTGTCAATACGTCAGTTTTGTACGTTTAAATAATGAAAATACGTCAATATTGTACGTTTTAGTGCCTGTAAAAACATAAGTAAATGTACGTTTTATAGAACCGCATTTTACGTAAAATGCATACGAATTATCATGAGATCACGTTGAAATAGTAGACACTCAAGTACTATAGAATCATATTAGATGAGCTCCCACACATTTTTTAAAATAATTATCGGCCATTATTCGATGCATAAACCATAAGATATGTCCACCCTGTCATGGACATATATATTACTGTTAAATAAATTTTCATTGCAAAATTAAGATTATATTTTCTGAAAGGTATGATGTCCCTTTCCTAAACAGGGTTATTTGTTTGCTTTCAAATTATAAATACATAAAACATTTTATGTAAACCATGTGTTTTTAAAGAAAATCATACAATTCGCACATGCATTTTTTTTTTCTTATTTGGAGAAAACTGTGATATTTGGATGCAGTTTTTTGTTTGCATGTTACTGCCCCTACACCTAGCTATTGAACACACTGGATTATATAGATATGATTGAATTATTATTTAAAATATTATTGTAAAATATCAAGCAAGCAGGGTGGACCAGCACATGACGGGGTGGACACATAATGCAGAACACGCAAATCATGACAAAATATGACAATGAAACATTTATTCAACTTCGAAAAAAATAAAATAATAATAATAAATAATGTAATTACATCCTCAATCACATTGATCAAAATAGCATGCATCCTCTTACACAAAACTAAACAAAAAAAAAATCTAGAAAATGTATTAATTCTATTAAATGTAATAATTACATTATTTCCATATGCAACTTATTATTGTGGAACAGCTTGTAATCATGCCTGTTTGTTACAATATGTATGGAAAGACCTGAAGCGTTGCAGTTTATTTGCTGTATGAAATCTGCATTAATCATTCCTTTTTGAAGCAATTCCTTTGGACGTGCAATAAATGACGAGCAAAAACCTGTCAGTTTGAAGTATTCTTACGCTATTAGCCCAGTCATGTATAATCAAGTCTAGATGGGCACATTTTGTTTCTATTTTCGATGAAGTGCTTCTGTTTTGCCTTTCCGTTCAGTGTCCTCTCTTCTCTCCCCACAGGTACGAGGATATCCACGAGTAATGGACTCGCTGTTCTCCTCCTCACGACCGGCCTCATGAGGGGAACGCTATAGTGACTCTTTTTCCCAGAATCACTCTTATTACCCTGCTATTTGGACGGAGCGGACAGCACAGTCGTCCCTCAACACCGCACCCAACGTAGTCTAACGATCATCACCAGAAGCACCTTCCTTTCTAAAGCCTAGGAGAAGGAAACTGCCATAGCGGACACGTGCTTCACGCTCCAAATCAAACTCCGGACCGAACAAACGGACACGGACTCTTATGGGATCTTGCACCCCTTATATATATTTTTGGTTGGTTTTTGTTGACCTTTTATCTCCAGCTGTGAATTTAATACATGCTCTGAAGTTGCGAAGAGTCTATATTTGTGTAAAATATGAATATATGAACAGATATACAGTATATATAGAGAGAGAGTATTTGATTTCAAATTCCCTCCACTCTGTACAGCTGCCATTCATTCGTCGTGTATTCACATGCAAAACAGCCGTGAAGTGAAAATAACTGCATCGCGGCTTAGTACATATTCCCCCGGTTTCACAGACAAGGCTTAAGCCTAGTCCCAGACTAAAGCGTAAGTCTGAGCTGTTAAGAAACTTGCGGGGTGGACACATAATGCAGAACACGCAAATCATGACAAAATATGACAATGAAACATTTATTCAACTTCGAAAAAAATAAAATAATAATAATAAATAATGTAATTACATCCTCAATCACATTGATCAAAATAGCATGCATCCTCTTACACAAAACTAAACAAAAAAAAAATCTAGAAAATGTATTAATTCTATTAAATGTAATAATTACATTATTTCCATATGCAACTTATTATTGTGGAACAGCTTGTAATCATGCCTGTTTGTTACAATATGTATGGAAAGACCTGAAGCGTTGCAGTTTATTTGCTGTATGAAATCTGCATTAATCATTCCTTTTTGAAGCAATTCCTTTGGACGTGCAATAAATGACGAGCAAAAACCTGTCAGTTTGAAGTATTCTTACGCTATTAGCCCAGTCATGTATAATCAAGTCTAGACGGGCACATTTTGTTTCTATTTTCGATGAAGTGCTTCTGTTTTGCCTTTCCGTTCAGTGTCCTCTCTTCTCTCCCCACAGGTACGAGGATATCCACGAGTAATGGACTCGCTGTTCTCCTCCTCACGACCGGCCTCATGAGGGGAACGCTATAGTGACTCTTTTTCCCAGAATCACTCTTATTACCCTGCTATTTGGACGGAGCGGACAGCACAGTCGTCCCTCAACACCGCACCCAACGTAGTCTAACGATCATCACCAGAAGCACCTTCCTTTCTAAAGCCTAGGAGAAGGAAACTGCCATAGCGGACACGTGCTTCACGCTCCAAATCAAACTCCGGACCGAACAAACGGACACGGACTCTTATGGGATCTTGCACCCCTTATATATATTTTTGGTTGGTTTTTGTTGACCTTTTATCTCCAGCTGTGAATTTAATACATGCTCTGAAGTTGCGAAGAGTCTATATTTGTGTAAAATATGAATATATGAACAGATATACAGTATATATAGAGAGAGAGTATTTGATTTCAAATTCCCTCCACTCTGTACAGCTGCCATTCATTCGTCGTGTATTCACATGCAAAACAGCCGTGAAGTGAAAATAACTGCATCGCGGCTTAGTACATATTCCCCCGGTTTCACAGACAAGGCTTAAGCCTAGTCCCAGACTAAAGCGTAAGTCTGAGCTGTTAAGAAACTTGCACTGACTGATCTTAAAATATATCAGTGCCTTTGTTTTGTCTCAAGATGCACACCAGTAATGTTTTTTCTAAGGCATGTTAATAAAAATTACTTAAATTTCCTAATTGAAAAATGGCCTAATCCTGGCTTAGTCTAAACCCTGTCTGTGAAACCGGGCCATTGTGTCTGGATTGAGCTCAGCTTGACTTTGTGGTAAATCACGGTTGTTATTGCTTAATTTTTTTGGCATAATAAATGTGAGTGTATTCTTTTGCCCCTCCGTACTGTCGCTAACGCTGTAAACTCATGCCGCGTGAGAGTCACGTTAAGTTCACGCGTTGCATGTTGTGAGCATAGCAGTCTATGGCTGGAATCAAATCACACGCTCAATAATGCCATTTCAGAGCATCGTTTCAGTGCGATTGAAAAGATATTGTTTGTTTGGCTCTTATTTACTTTTTTTGGAGAGTGGAGGGTCAGATGAATCGATCGAAATAAATGTCCTGAGCTTTCAACCTTCTCATCGCTAAAGGTGCTACATGAGCTTCAGCGCTATTGAATGCTGTGATTGTGTCCTCCTAAACATGTATGATTCACCTACGTTTAAGTGCCGAAGATGATTGCTTTTCAGCTCTTGAAGCCGCTGTCATTTCCGCGGTTGTTTACCATCTTCAACATCATGTTGCATCATGGATTTCCACTAAAGCAGGCAAAATCAGTAGTCATTGACAATTGGTTTTCTCTCTCATCTTTTTTCTTAATTTAAAATGGAACAAGCTGAACACAATATGACACCAAAACATCATCTGCTGCAGGCGAAATGAAGAAGAAACTGACTGACAGATCTTATTCTGGTTAATCAGGGTCAGACTGAACATTTTGAGATTAATAACCAAGATACAGCTTGGAAAAAAAAAAAGCATCATAATAACATATTCCCTCATGATGATCATTTAACCAACACTGTATCATCAACAAGTCCTTTAAGGAATGTCGAGGTTTTGAAAGGAATCTGAAGCTGCGGTTGATGGAATTCATTCTGTTTGACATTCTGCTCTTGTATTTTGATGTCTTGAGGTGTTTTATATCATTTAACCAAAGACTGCTGAGATGGGCACATTGCAGTACTGTTTACAAAACACATAAGAGCCCCATGCATTATGCCGAATCTACACTGGCTTTCTGAAAACTCATTTTCTCAGTCATGGTGGAGTCATGTGTAGTGTTTGTTCCTCAGTTTTGACTTTCGAGGCAGTTGCATTGGGATTACACTTGGAATAAAACATAAGAAAGAGAGTCTCTCAAAAACAACAAACACAAAACCAAAATTAAATGTTGTTAAAATACTGTCACGTAAGGGAAAACGTCATGTAGCGGTTTTTATCCTGCACTAACAAAATTTAGCTTTTCAGTCAAAACCTCTGTTGTATGTATGATGCAAAATACGTAATATGGTTAAATACGCTGTGTTTATGTTATAACATTTGTTAGCCAATTGCATTTGAAATTTGTTATGATACTTGAGGCTAAAACTTTTGTTATGTTATGCCAGATTATCAGTGAACAATAACACAAAAAGTTTTAAAATGGGTTCAGATGATTTGAAAAATTGTGCATGGATAGAAACTGGCTACTTTTATTATACATTAAAGGTAGTTTTTGTCATTTTTTGAGCCGCAGCTACAAAAAAACAAAACAATTTTGACAACAATTTTGTCCGAAAAAAAAAGAAAAGTTGAAGAAAACTATCAAGTAATGGCTAAATGATGACAAAATGTTGCAATTGTTACATTATAAAGTTGCAGGATAAAAGTTGTTACATTGATGTTTCCTTTAGAAGTTTCTGGCTTGTAACTCCAGCCCGGACGCTGTAATGTAAACTTAGCAAAGTTTATTTGTACTTTAATGGCTGTAATGATCCTGATCCCTAAACGAGGCCATGAAACAAAAAAAATGCTACGATATTTCTTTGAATAATGAGACGGGTCGTGCAATAGAAGGTTGTTCAGCAAGATTCTTGCCAAATTGTGCTCTTCATAATTGGAAGACAAATCATAAAACCAGCTGGAAGCTCTCAATTCTCCATAGATTTATGGGCATATGTGACTTTCAGAGCAGCTGTTATCCGAGAGTGGTAATATACGGCGTAGGTTTGTTGATTTGAGTAGGTTGATCTACATTAAACTTTGTTTTTAAGACGGCACTTTAAATAGGGCACACGGCGATGATGATGAAGATCCGCATTTGTGTGTGCTGTAAATAGACCAAACACCTAAACTAAATCCATCAGCTGCATTTTAACACAGGACGCCTGTAGTTATAAATACAGTCGGGTTGTCATCCTTCAAAAACAAACTCATTTAATTAAAACGTTTATGTAGACGAGTGTTTTGAATGGGATACAGATGGATATATTTGATGCCTTGTACAGTCTGTGTAAAAGTCACTGTAAACTTAAACAAGCCGCATGGTTTATTTCCATTTCTTGTTCTTTTCCTTTTGTACTCAGAAAGGACAAATTCTATATGTGTATGGACTTATTGAAAGGACAGAAATGGGAAACGGTTTTGGCCAAACCTCTGGAGATATTGGCTGGATTTTGGAAAGCTGAATCTGACAGAACAGAGATTACGTCTTTGGTGAAACTGAAACTCTTTGTGTTCCCAAAACGATAAGCGAAGATGGAGCCGCTTCTTGGATCTCTGGATATTGTTTTGGATGCGTACGTCTTGATTTCTGCATGTGATGAATCCCCTGTGCAAGCATACAGAGATCAATCCTTCCACTCCCAGGATCTGTATTTCAGAAAGTCGTCATCCGGGTTCAGATCTTCTTCAAATGCGTCGTCACAGGGAATCGGTGTATATATGGATCACCTCTTTGCCATCTTGTTGGAGTCATAATTAAATGTTTACTGGACTCTTTCAAATACATGACATTATTAAAATGTAAAGTTGTCATGGCTGAGCAAAGCTGAAGTTTGTAATATAAGACAAAATGAGCCAAATTTTAATAAACTATCTTCACGGGCTGTCTAGATACACATTTTTTATGAGACATGCAGCGTGATTTACAGTATGTGGTGCATCGATTTTCCGGAGCCGTTTTATTTTTATTGCTGAAAGGAGCCGCTTGTGTATCGTCTGCAGATGTGCTTAAAACGATCTGATGCTTGAAGAACATCCTGCTAAATAAGAGTTTGATCAGATAACAGATGATTGATTGAGCATGAGATAAAAGATACGACACGCCGCTGTATAAAGCGCTCAAAGGAATTCCACACCATGCAATACGAAATAATTAAATTGCTTTAAAGCACTGTCTTCATTTTTATTAATTCACCTCAAAAAACAAATACAGGACAGTGAAAAGAAAAATAGACCGGGAAGCAAGTCAATATGTCTCTCGGTGCTTTGAAAAAAGTTTAAATTAGACTCATATTTGTGGCTTGTTTGGATGCCTCTATAAAGCCAGCCTGAAGATTCAGCTCAACATTTTAACATTAGAGCTGTTTTAAAGGAGCCGCTTGTGTATCGTCTGCAGATGTGCTTTAAAGGATCTGATGCTTGAAGAATAAGAGTTTGTTCAGATAACAGATGATTGATTGAGTATGAGAGAAAAGATACGACACGCCGCTGTATAAAGCGCTCAAAGGAATTCCACACCATGCAATACGAAATAATTAAATTGCTTTAAAGCACTGTCTTCATTTTTATTAATTCACCTCAAAAAACAAATACAGGACAGTGAAAAGAAAAATAGACCGGGAAGCAAGTCAATATGTCTCTCGGTGCTTTGAAAAAAGTTTAAATTAGACTCATATTTGTGGCTTGTTTGGATGCCTCTATAAAGCCAGCCTGAAGATTCAGCTCAACATTTTAACATTAGAGCTGTTTTACCAGGTATCCAACGTGAAGCTGCTTGAAGAAAGTACACTAAAGGCCCTGCTAGAAATGTATTTGAGTCTTATATAAATCCTGAGAGCTTATGACAGGTGGCTAAATGAGACCGGCACTGCACTGCATGATGCAGATTCACAAACAAACAAACAAACAATAAATAAATAAATAAAAGGGTGCTTCTGTCATATTTATGTATTTATTTATTTATTTAAATTTACAGTATGGCTTCAGATGACTTGGATAATAATGCACAAACAGATTGGATTTTAGGGTCATTTTATATCAACTCAAGGTCCTCGGCTAAACATTTTGATTTTGATAATCTTTCTTCCTAGTGAAAGAAATACAAAAATGAGGAAGAAAGTCAAAATATTAAATGTCATGAATTATTATTTCCTGAGTAATCCACTACTTTGTAGAGGGGGTCAAAATGACAATTTTCACCTGAGATTTGGAGCCAGATTACAGGGAGGTAAAAATGACTTTAGAAAGCTGACAGCAATGTCATGTTATTTTTACACAGAGATTGGTAGCTCTATTAGTAAAAGCTGTTGACTTTAGCGATCGTTGTTGCTTTATGTGTCAGTGGGGACAGTTCAAAAATTGGAAAAAAGCACTTTAGGTTTATTTTATTTATCAAAGTTTGCATGGCTGTTACCCAAGAAGCATTAAAGACATCTTAACATCCTTTTAGATTTTAATTCTTAATAAACATTTCTTTCGATATCTTCAATTTTAAGCCCTTATATGATTCCATTTCTGAAATATTGGGATCTCAATGTGGCTCCAGAATAAATTGTACACATTGTCAGTGGTCAAAATCCAAACGATCACAAAACATCTCAAAAGAGATTTGCATTCAGGAGATATTTATCGTATTTAAAGAGGAATGTCTGAAGAACAAATAATGATAAAACTAGAAAAATATATTGTTTCCTTCTATTAAAACAACTGTGCCATAAATATATAATTTTTTCCAAACTTTGTGTGGCTGTAGCTCAAGAAGTATAACAGATCTCCATAAGATTTTAGGTTCAGGTTCTTAACTTATTTTGATACAGTATGTTCATTTTTAAGGCCCAATATGCTTCATTCCCATAGATATGAGGTTCTCAATGAGGATTTAATGTTTTGAAGCTTATTTTGGAGCTGCATCCTGGTGGGTATGTATGTATGTATTCATTTATTTAATGTTTAGTCTGACTTGAGAGTGATGTTTTGGAGGTGCAGGATAAAAGTGGTCACCCCAAAATTGGTTTCGTTAAAGCTACTTACACAATCTAAAGCACTTTCAGTAGAGCTACAGTACATGAAAACCGAGACCTACAACAATTTTTGTACTGTATAACACAAATAATATTCGCATTGTGAAAGTTTATACAAAGTTGCTCTTTTCCATACAACATGTGCATTATATTCCAAGTCATCTAAGGAAGAAAAATAATATGTTTATTGCTGTAAGTTGCTTTGGATAACAGCATCTCCTAAATGCATAATTGCACATGTAAAATGTAAGCAGGAAAAGGAAAGGTAAGCTGTTATTACATGAGAACCTCCTCTATTCCTGATTGGTGTCACTGGAAATTAAAGTCACGCCACTTTTAATCTAGTGGTCATTTCACCTTTGGCAAAAACACATGCATAATCATGTTATCCCCGCGAGAGCAGGTAATGCAGCATGAAACACTGAAGAGATGATCTGACTGGAGCTGCCGGGTTAATGACCTTCGTCAAGGACGTAATAACGATGTTGCAGAATCGTAATCTCAGTACCGGTCCAGTTCCTTTGGTCATTTGAGCCAGTGACCTCTGCGTCACTCACTCAACGAATAATATGAGCACAATAAACATCTGATTGTAAAAACGCTCTTTCCTTACACCTGCTTACAAATGAGACACTTGCATCTTTTATTTGTTCTCGTTAAAGCCAATCAATTTGAGCTGACGCTGATATAAGGTGCTTTAATGGCACCCTATAAAAATCCTTCACGTTAATGAACTGTGGCTTTACTCTCTTCGATGAGAGCGCTCTCGTCTGTACAAAGAGACTAGGAAAACACGGAAAGGGCAAGAACAGTTGCGTCAGTGTGGATCAACTAAAGCAAACTTCCCCCGTCGGCTAAGCATCCACCGCTAAACACATCAAAAGAACAATGTAATGTTTAAAACACTTTACATGAGACAGAAACGGCCTTGCCGTAGGTTTTGTGTGGCTGGAAGCCAGACGCACTGCCTGTTGTTCTGCGTTCCTGACACAAAGCTGGAAACCCCGGGAAAGTGAAAGTGCTGCGAGTCATGAGTGGGTGTGAATCTACGAGGGGAAAAAGCAGAGTTTTGATATAATGAGGGAATATTTGTGCTTGTGGAGAGAATAGAAAGAGGTCATGAAAACATCATGAGGATTTAGGGAGAGGATTCTTTCAGACTCAATGCCTGCATCTCTGCCAGCACAATAAATATGACACCAAAATAACATTTTACGAGCTCTACTCCTTAAAGTGCCAGTTATGAGCCGTCAAATCATCGCTAACAGCATTTTGCAGATTCAAATAACTAAAGCGTACAAAAAGCCATTTTTATAACTATATTAAGAAATAAAACTAGAGTAAACACTGGAAATTCACTGAAATCTTCTTTGTTTTCTCCACACAACGTGCCATCTATCAAGCATTATGTCGAGGCATTTTGATGAGGACCGAAAAAAATAAAAAATAAAAAACATATTATCACTGGTTAACTCGTGACATACACGTTCCTGCTCTAATTGCTATGGAGGACTTTGAGTGACATAGTCAATGATACAGTATATGTATAAATCCAAACATAAAAACAAATGCACACATCACTGTTGAAACTGACAAATACATTTAAAATTGTTTTAGTTCATATTTAAAATGTAACCACAACACAAAGAAAAGAAAAGCACGTGGCACATGAATTATTAAAAGCAACTCGCAAATGTGTTTGAAAAATGCTATTTAAATGTTGCATTAAAAAATTAATGCACTTTGTTGTTATATATAAATCAGAGTGAAGAGTGTTTAATTAAACATATTTTTAAATAAATAAATTGACAATGGATTCTGTCATTTTATATTTAAGTGCCACTCTTGGAGCAACATGATGTTCTTCTCAGGGTTATTATAGTTAACTAAAACTAAAAAAAAAAAAAAAAAATCATAAAAAAAAATAATTACTTGAAATAAAATAAATGTTTAAAATAAAATATTTTAAAAACTTGTTTTTTCAGCTAGCTGCTAAGGCAACATTTTTTATTTTAATTTAGTTTAGTAAACTAATATTAATTAAATAGTGTATTAATACTAATTAATATAAATTAGTAAATTAATAAAAACAAATAAGTCAAATAAAAAAAAATATGCTAAAAATGATAAAGACACAACAAAATTACTAAAACATTAAAATGAAAACTTATAAAAAATATTATTAAAAGCTAAAACACTATATCAATGATACTAACATAACACTGATTATTCCTAAGAATAAAATGTATGTACTCAAAAATTTTTATCAAAATGTAATAACTTGCTTAACTCTTTTTTTGGGGGGCTGACATCACAATTTTTTTTATTGTGAAGTTTTATTATTGATTGATTTATTTATTTAAACCCTTCTTCACTGACAGTATAAAGCTCCCACTGGTAGATGCTTTAACTACACAATTCTGACACTAGTATTTTCCATTAACACTCATCAAAAGTAGCTCTGTTAGCTTATGAAACAAATTTATATGAATATAAGTTCTGACCTACATTTTGTTCAGCACCAGTCAGTCTGTTAAAACTGCAACGACTCATTTAAAGTACAATAATTGGGTCAGCCATTCAGATTTCCTTCATATAAAAGAAGCAGTTTCTCCAGAATTAGACAGTCATCAAGTGCCAGTTAAAACACAGAAAACTGAATTTGTAGTCAAGACAGAATCTTAGCAAGCACTCAGTGCAGTCCATTATATTGCTCACTTTTCCTATTACTTTTTAGAAAGCCATTTGCAAGAACTAAAGTTGCCGTCTAAAACTTTTGCCATTAATATAGTTTTTTTTTCAGCTGCTTGCACACAAAATCTTTACGTGTGACACAGTTTCTGAAAGCTGACACTCAAACAGCAGAAGCACACACCACATCTACAAAACCATACATTAATACTCAGCCTTTGACTCGGTTTTTTGAACACTTTTTTGCAAAACACAACACAATTCTCTATGTAACACACAAAAATCTAACAGGAATTCATATTATGGCAGATGTTTGCTTTTGAGATGTGTTTGTGATATTTTGAATGCAGCGTGACAAATTTCCTATTGAAAATAGTTTTTTTTTTTTTTTTTAAATAGGCAAAGTTTTGAAAATGTGTGTATGCAGTTGAAAAAAAAAAACAGTAATATAGTTGTCAAGTTATGTGAAAAGAGGAGGTACAAGCATTGAGGATGAGATGAATGACGCAGAAAGGTACACAGTGTCTAAAACTCAAATAAAAAATAATCTGACATATTTGATGGGGGTTTTGTGTTGCTTTTAGATGAGCTATTAATTTCCATGCCAAAAGCAGTTTTTGCTGCAGATAAGCAACGTTTGCTTGCTTAGCATTTTTTGACTCGCCTAATCAAATCAGTTAATATTTCTAAAATATAAATTTGGTAAAATTTCATTTATCAATAAATATGCTTAACATTCGCACATCATAAAGTTCTACAGCTGTTTGCATTTTCATGTGATTTTGTGTGTCTATATGAACATGCATTAATTTGAATCAGATCACCCTGACAATCCCAGACTGGTGAGGGCAAGAAAGGCTGGTAATTCACACATTTAAGAGCACGATATATTTGTATGCAGAGACGTATAAGCTTGGGTTCCTGCGGCATCTGAATCCTGACCGTGTCCAAAGCAGAAGCCGCGTATGACCTATAAAACGACTCTGACTCACACTCTGGCTTCAGGGATTCTGTCTAATTAACATTTTAATTAATAGGAAATATTGTTAACTGAAGGCCATTCTCTGAGCCTCAACTCCGACTGGCTAATTAAAGACGTGTTCGCTCTTCTCATCTGGCCTAAAAGTGCAGTGAAAGAGAGAGCGTGAGAGAGGAATCTGACACTGCATCTCCTAATGTCACAACAGCTCATTTCAGCATGCGTTTCTCTCTTCAATCTAAAGGTCATTGTGAGTCACTGTCAGTGAATGAATAGTGACTGGCTGATTCAAACCAAATCAAAATCACATGCAATCTAACACTAAAACTACTTATTTACATTCATAGGTGTATGCATGTGAACTCTACACTCTTAAAAACAAAGCTGCTTCACAGTGATGCCATAGAAGAACCTGTTTGTCTAAATAGTTCCATAAAGAACCTTTAACATCTGAAGAACCTTTCAGTGTCACAAAAGCTTCTTTGTGGTGAAAGAAGCTTCTTCAGATTATAAAAAGCTAAGAAAGAGATGGTTCTTTAACTGAATGGTTCTTTGTGGAACCAAAAATGGTTTTTCTATGGTATCGCTGTGAACAACCTTTTAAGCAGCTTTATTTTTAAGAGTGTTCATGTAGTGTGGACAGACACCAAAAAATAAAACAACAACATATTGAAAGCATCTAAAATAGATCTAAATAAGCTTTTTATTAAAGTATAACTTTAGAGAGGAACACTATGATAACTGGAATTGCCAAAACAAGTTCAATATATATATATATATATATATATATATACCTTTGAAATGTGATCTTTAAAAAATAAATGCATAACAAAAAAAAGAATTATTTAATGTAATGTCAAGATTAACAACCAATTTTTCCATATTGTGCATTACAAATGTGTTGATGCTTAAATGCACATTTAAAATGTTTGATTTTAGTTTTTACGGTTTTATTTTCATTTTGTTTAGATAAAATATTATACAATTTTAATATTGTCCATTGGTTATTTGCCATAACATTAAAATATGTTATGGGTTATATTTGATAATAATGGCTACAGTTATAAGAAATTTTAATACATCCCTAAAATAAAATCTAGATGGAAGTAATAAAAGTTATTTGCACTTTATAAGGTTGATTTTAAAGCTCAATAAGTAAAGTAAATTGAAGCATCAATAGTGTGCAATAGTTTTTATAATATGCACAAAACACAATTAAATCAGTATAAATGTTACATGTGTTAAATCGTTTAATTGAAATGTCATTAAACATATTTATTATATACCGTATATGGTTAATGCATTATTTTTTTTTTTGTAATAGTTAATGCTTTTTCTTTTATAAATATGTGCATTGGGCATCATAAACTTATGAATAACAATTATTTACAAAATGTATTAATCCAGATTAATCTTAATTTATAAATAGAAAATTAAAATAGAAATATAGAAAATAGAAAACCAAAATAATATAGTTTTTTTCCCCATTTATTTAATTATAAAACTCAAAATGTTAAAATGTCAAAAATGTTCATATCAATTACATTATCCAGAATTAAGTTATAAAATTATAACTATGATAACCAAATTAACCTTTTTGCAAATTGTCATTATAGTTACAACAAAAGCAACAAATTATATTAATGTCACAGTCTGTGAACCTCAAAGAATTCATAAACATTAATCTCTAAAGTTCTACATGTATATGAATCTCTTCAGTTTTAGATGATGTCAGTGTGTTGATATTAGCACTTATTAGTGTCTCTCCATGAAAAAGTATGTGTGCTAAAACTACACTTCATGTACGAACAGCTACGAATGCTAATGAGATCAGGCTCCAATCGTTCACCCTCCGGGATACTCTATATATGCTGCTGTTATCAAGGAGAGCAGTATCATTCTTCTTATATATAATTGTACACAGCAGCCTTCAGTAATTAAGTATCTGAATGGAGGAAAAAAAAGTTAATAAAAAATAAAATAGATGGGAAAATTAAGGACGGAATCAAAAAGCAAACATGCTGCTGTGCGTCCAATTAGCATTATTCCATTTTTTTTTTTTTTTTTTTTATCATTACTACTACTACTAGTACTACTACTATTTATTTATTTAGTTTGTGTCTCAGACAAGAGTAAAACAACAAAATCTACACAGAAACACATTTTAAAAAGAGGCACAAAATGAAATAAAATATGAAAAAAATATAAGATAAAAAAATGTAAGTATAAAATATATATATTAAAAAAGCATATAAAATGCAAAAAAATTGCCTTTTTTTTTACGCTTAAAGTGTCCATATTTGAAAACTGCATATTAGTAGCAAAGTCCTAGCAATAACATTTTCATAATCCGTGTAACTATATCAAACATGCACAATCTAAACTGGAGTTTATACCTCTATCATCTAACGATGAGACTCAAACATGTCCAACTGTGTAAGCAGCACCTGTATGCTTCTCATTGGAAGGGTAAAACAACATCTATTAGAATGTTTATTCCAAATCATTGCTCATTTAGAAAACAAATATAGATGGATTATTATATGTCCACTTCACACTTCTTCAGACAAAAGGCTGTGACTGTGTTATAATTCACAGCCACAGCCATTAAATGATGCGCACTAAAGAGAGCTGTGATGTCTCCTTTTTGCCCAATAATTTTTCCCCATTTAAGTTTAACACTGCTGTGAACGTATGATCTGCAGTTTTCACAAAAGCCCTGGAGCTATCAAAAGTTTTGCTGACAAATAAATGGGGATATCTGGGCACAGGAACATGGAGAAAGATAACACATGGTTAATTTGCATACATTACAGAGACTTAAACAATACAAAGCTGGCTGAAAAGTTACTCCAAGCAACTTGTAGGTAAAAAAAATAAAAAGGTTGTCTAAAAATCCAGGCTTAAAGGGATAGTTCACTCAAAAATGAAAATTGCCCCCAGATTTACTCACCCTCAAGCCATCCCAGGTGTATATGACTGACTTCTTTCAGACAAATACAATCAGAGTTGTAAAAACTAATTAACTAAACTTATACTTTGTTATTTACAGACATCAGCTATACAGCATCTAATGCAAATTAGAAAATTGAATACTGACAATACTCAATGTTTGTGTAAGCGATACTGAGTCGGGTAACAGTGCAGTGGGGAATGAGACTCCGTCTCAGAAGCCTTGATCTCGAAGCGCTGTGGAACGCTGATCTGCTGGAGCACCGAAGGGTCCTAATATCTGTAACACGCAGATGAGGCACTGAAGTAGGTGCTGAAGGTCCCTAGCAGTCTGAAACACACAGAGGAAGGCACCTTGAAGTGAAGGCTTGCTCACCGGTGCTTAACCTTGTTGCAAATGTGTGTCTGTGTGTCTGTGCCTCTCTGGGAATCTGGTTAATCTGCTTTCATCTGTCTGGGACGGAGACTCGTGACGTGTTGTTGTCTCGCCGGACATAGAATCTGAATGTAGAGTATCTGTTAGTGTCTCTTTTCCTTACAGGCTGGAGGCTCAGAAAACATAGTGTGTCTGTTACTGTCTCCCTGGATGGACGAGAATGTTTCTGACTTTACTGTTAATGTCCTTTTTCTCATTGGCAGGAGACTCAGAACTTCGTGGCATTGGTTAAGGATTCTCAGCATACAGGCCTGACACTATTAGAAGACACTCAGGAAAAGGAGTGTTTGCTGAATTCTTCTTCTTTCTTTTTTTCTGATGAGGAAGATATTGCAGTTTGTCGCTTCTCCATTCCAGTGCTGTGATTGGCTCCTGTGGAACTCATTTGCATAAATCTAAAGCACAGTTACATCAGTGTCTTTAAAGTTTATGCTATACTTGGCAGAAAACCTTTGACAATGCCCTGAATACAGTAACCTTGTTTAAACTTAAACTCCGCGGACCCGGATACGGGTCCAAAAAATGTTTATGCGCGTTAAAAATGTGTATGCTTCATTTACATAGCCTTCCTTATATGGTATCAGCCCATATATGGGTTCATTTGAAAGCTTGGAGTGTCTTCTTTACAAAGAATACCATACATTTTGGGGATTTTAGGATTCATAAAGCAGTACAATTAAGCTTAGAAATGTATTCGTACCACACACGAATTTCCGCCTAACGATTGCAAATAATTTTTCCGAAGAATGTGTATTTTATATATTTTTCACAAAAAAGTCAAGTCATATATCACAAGAAAGCTCTCATTCTCAGGAATTTGACTATGTAGATTATTTCATTGTGTGACAATCACAGATCGAATGATCTTCAATAGAATCGCGATGTGAAATTTCTCACCTCTAAGCAAATTTTCGTATGGGTTACATTCCTACTCGTAGCACTGCTTCAGTGAGCCGCAAACAGCCAGAAATATCTATATACTCTATATTATCTTTTAGATTAGGATCTCTACTTTCAAACAAGACCATTTTCACGTTTCTGCGTGCTTCCATCGGTGAGATATATAGCGTTTTGTCCAGATGCGCACCAGAAAAAATTGATGCACTTTCTGCCATAGACGCGCTCTCCAAATCATCCGCGCTAAAGCCAGGCAAGTCTGATCTTTTACAGATCTGTGCTGGGCTGTGGACTGCAATTGGTCAGGTTTCATGACACTCCTGCTCAGCGGGCCAGTCAGAGCTGTGAAATTTGACACCTCTGTGTCAACAGCGTGGGAGAAATATTCAGAAGGACACCACAGGAGATACTAGATGCAAAGCTCGGTCAAATACTCGGTCAAACAGGAAATTATAATTCTTTAATTGTATTCTTGAGGGAAACTGGGTTAATAAATAGAATATAAAGTATAATTGTTATTTTTTATTATTAATAAAGGGGTTTATTTTTTTAGTATTTTTTTTTTGTTATAAAAATTATTATTTTTATATATAAAGTTCTGTTAGTCACTCTGGTCCACACTCCAGTATAGTAGGTGGCGGTAATGCACCTTAACGTTGGATGCCACCCGCCATAAAACAAGAAGAAGAAGAACAGCGGGGGAGGGTGGTCGAGGGGGCAGACACGCATCCGGATCCGGGATAGCTCTGCTAGCAACTGTGTTGTTGTTTGGGACTTGTAGTTTCGGACTGTTTTGAAAGCAATAATGCCACGCGGAAAAGCTACGGCATCTGCGGCTCGGAGAATATCAATCTATGATAATCATATTACAAGTTGTATATGATGAAGAACGTTCAGCGGCGCCATGGAGAGGAATGAACGCGCGTCTGGTGAGGCTTTATCAGCGTGTGTTCTCCGTTTGTGATTATTTGAACGATTCTTTTTTCTGGTACATTTTGGCATCTAGTGGCTTCAAAGAGCTGGACCTAATAGAACCTGAATTACAGACTTTCAAAAATATATATATTTTTTATATATATATAATCGCCTATGTTTTTTTTTGTGTTCAAACATTTGAATTTGAGTATGTCAAATGTAGGCGAAAATACCAAAAAACACCCCTGAGCTTATTTAAAGGTTCACTCTGAGAATGCAGAAATAATCATTAGCAAAAACTGGGTACAAAGAGGTGATATTATTCTCACACCTCAACCATTGAACATCAAAAGCAAACTTAAGTGTAAAAGTATTAAATCACTGACCATTAATAACCCCTGAAGTCATTCAGCAGCAACATTATGGACGTGTTAAATATTACTGTATAGTAATATGTAAGTCTATATTATTTAACATACCAGAATGATGTGTTAATCAAAACATTTCCATCATTAACTGGAACACTGATGGGTGACTTTCCCTCGTTTTGACAGATAAATGTTGCATTTTCCAGGTTTAGAAACATTCTAGCATGAAACACTGATGATAGGGATTAGAAGTAGGAGACGATTACATTTTACAGCACAGTGTGAAAAACCTGGAAAGAGATGTGAATGAGGATTTAGAGATAAAAACAGGAAAGCAGGAAAGCAGACCACAACTGTGCAGTATCTGTTTTTGTCATATCAATACAGCGAAATACAAAGAAACAAGAAAATCGTCAGGAGGAACAGAACAATTGTGATACCAGTGTCACTTTACAATACCAAGTGTTACATTATTTTCCTGACAGATAGAAATAGAGCATGACAGAAAATGGACAGCTCATGCAGTGAAACAGACGTAAGGATTATTCGTCATGCAACCTTATTATTTGAAATAATTAGTTTCAGTCATTTTGAGTGGAAGTTCCCTAAAGTGCCAACCATAATTTAAAACATAAGACTTGTTCGGAAAAAAAAAAAAAGGTGGAAACCCTAAAGAAGCAGAGCTTGTTTAACATGTTCAACATGAATCATGTTAATCACTTTCTTCATTCCAGATGGCTCTGTCGTTATGAGAATGTTTGCTTATTGGAATCCTCAGGTAAAATTATGTAAAATCAGAAGAGTCCTCGCTTTGTGCACTCTTGACTTCACTCGTTTACTTACTTTCATCACTTTTTTTTTTGATTCTTTTCATGCACTGGTGCACCAAACTGGAACAGCCAGTCAGAGTAATCCTCACACAGACTTCCCGAGAAAGATTCAACATGCTTAGTCAGTAGGGTTTGGCACCAAAAACCAGTTCCAAATTTCCAAGAACCATAGATTTGATAAGACACATGCTTTACGAATAAGCTTTACGATCTGCTTATCGGTTAATGTGTGCACATTTAAATGTGATTTTGAATCATTTAACTGCAATAAGACACAAAAGAGAACTCACATTAGCACTCATACACTGTTTTCACATCCAAGTGCCATGAATACTGAGTTGAGTTCTTTTTTGCATCTTCTTAAACATGAACGAACAAATATGCACAAAATTCTGTCAAAATACCCTCCTAAACACAATCGGTCCTAAGTGAACTTAAGCAGTTCAGAAAGAAAGTGCATGTGTATCAGTATATTGGATCTGTGCATTAGGTCTTAAAGTGACAGCAGCCTAATATCCGTGCTGCTGTCTGTGCCATTGATACAGTATTTATCAAAGAACAAAAGACAAAAAAATGATTCACTGATCTTGACTGAATAACTTATAACGTTAATAAGGATTAATCTATACTTTACTTATAAAAAAGAAAACTACGCAGTGTTACTTTACATTTGATTTAAATTTTCTGTACCAGAACTTTCAGTTGTATTTGTGCAATTGCTTTGTTGATTTGTTCTTATTTTAGCACTGACTGTTTACTTATCTTTAATAATGTTTGAAATCTGTATTAGTCTAGTTGTTTTTGCTATGGTATTTTTGACAAAAGTTCCTCGTGTAAATGTTCTGTAGGCTGACAATTTTATTTCACAGTATCCAGCAATTCAGCTGCAACAGAATGTTTTTTTCCCCCAAAAAGACAGAATAAATATGTTTGATGTCTAAATATTTGACTTATTTTATATATGTGTGTGTGTGTATATATATATATATATAACCTTATTGGAATCAAAACTGGAAATCGTTATGAATCTGAATCAATAGGCAGAATCGGAATCGCTAAAATTCAAATGATACCCAAACCTATACCAGTTGGAAGCAGATGGGTTCGACTAGTGCGGACGCTGTGGAAGACACCACAAAAACTGAGCTGACAAATGCTCAATAGTCCTATCAGCCTTATTTGATGGTGTTGGACATTTGTTTGCTTTAATTCACCTAGAACAAATCGAAATGTGCCAAACATTTCCCTGTGGTTGCAGTCAGAGAGGATCCCAGCCATAAATCTGGCCATGGAATGCCCTATAGTGGAATGGAATGCCCTATTTTTTTATTTTTTTTTAATTTTGTGTGATGTAATGCAGTCTGTTGTTGTGAGGACTACTTGTGCTGTTTGTGTGTTGAGCCTTTTGTCTGAAGACAATTTTCTACCCCATTGGGGATAGACAATAAAGCTTTTGAAAATTGAAAATTGAAAAAAAAAAAAAATTTATATAACTACAGCAGCTACATTAGAATGAGTGAGCCAGACTTTCCCTAATAAAATACAAGCTCAGCGGCATAATGGAGTACTTGGAAGGCATTGCATCTTGCAGATATTTGGGGGGAAAAGGAGAAAACACCACACCAGTTAAACACAGTCTGCAGTCACCACGTAACCATGTGACCTGACCGAGTGTTATGTCATCACCTGGTTAATTTCACTAAAGTATTTTTCTGTTGCACATTAATTTGAAGTTTAGAAAACACAAGGATACGCTATATTGCTTTTAGATTTAGTCTTGAAGCACAAAGCATATCCATCTGGCAGGAGCATCATGGTTCATGGGGTTCTGAACTGGCACAGAAATCCTCTTTTCTTGAGCTATTGTTGTTTGTGCCCTTTATCCAGCGGAGTTAATACAATTGAACATTGGTTTACAGCAGAGATTATCTCCCTCAGAGAGGTACGAAAATTGCTTCTTGACAATACATATGGCAAACATCCTCCCAGAACTCTTAAGATCATTAGCTCGAGGTGATGCATCGCACAGGAAGTCTGGCACGCGCAGATTAACCTCACTGTTTTTAGAGGAACTGTCTCAAAGCGCTCTCTCCCAGCATTGATTTGTCTTTCCCCGAGTGCTTCTGTGCCTGTGTGGGTTAAAGTGTTTTTGTTTGTGAGAGAGAGAGAGAGAGAGAAAGAGAAGGAGACTTGCGTTCACTATTAGCTGCTGACCATAGACATAAAGCTATTTTTAATGTATTATGTTTAAATGCACAAACATAACTAGGGGTGTAATGGTACACGAAAGATGGTTTTAAACACTGCATGTGTGGAAGTTATTTTGAAAGTCTTATCTTTCAGATTCTGTCCATTTTATCAGGAAATTCAAACAATAAATGCTGTTTTGATGCTCCCTATGGTATGGGTTTTTCTATGCTTAAAACATGTTATAATTATTATTAAAGACAGAGGGACACATTGTTCACTAGAAGTCATTTTATGTTCTGTTTTTCCCCTTTGCTGTACCAAAAACGTACCAAATCGTGACTTAAACCCGTGGTACGTACCAAAACATAATTTTTGTCAGTAATAATGGACTGTATCTGTATTAATATATAATACATTTTGTGCAATATATTAATTTAATATTAATTTATTTGTATATATTCAAAACGATTATACTAATCAAATAAGCAAATGCAATGCAATGCAAACATTTTAATTAAAAGAAATGAGGAACATTTGTATACTGTAAATATGGTCTGCCATTAATATGTATTAAGTAACTTCAATAACTGTTTCCTCGAATTACACAAGCTAACAACAAATCATTAACCAACGAAAATGCATTATAAAATTGCAATAATGCTGGAGTATCACTTGCCTTAATAAATCATTTGTTAGTGGGCCATTCTACAGAATTGGTCCAAAGTCAGAGTTGGAAACGTCTTGAAAAACTTTATTTATTTTTTTTAAATTTTATGTATACAAATTGTATAATATCCAAGGTACACATTTCTAGCAATTTTGCAGTAAATTCTCATATTGTATTTTCAGAAAGTTTTGGAATATCTGTCCTCTCCCCAAATTTGTCACTACCGAAACACAGTAATATTAATTTAATTATATATATATATATATATATATATAT
>NW_015648568.1:203600-214315 GCF_001515625.1 Sinocyclocheilus rhinocerous
ATTTTTTCTTTGTAAAAAGCAAAAAGTTGATCATACTGATTTCAAAGTTAAGGATTCATTACTTTGAATATACATTGAACCAAAAACTATCATAACATGATATTTGATAATTCAGTATACTTTATTTTTGACAAAACATCCTATGTTTCGGGAGTGACAGCACGTTTTCGGTAGTGACAGTAATGCTTTTGTAGAGACCACATCACATTACAGAATTTTAGCTTGCATACTAAAACACTACTAAAACATACTAAAATACAAAAAATTTGCATAACTGTTCTAAAATGTTGTTTATTTCCCCCAAATATGAGGATTATGTGTTCCCTTTTGTCACTACCGAAACAATGATGACATGTTTTGGTCGTGACTGTTTCAGTAGTGACAATTTTATGGGATAACACCCAAAAAAAATAAATGTCACTAATGAAACTCCACCAAATGTTTCGATAGTGACAATTTTAGATTATTTTGAGTCTACCTCAAAAATGCTAATCAGCACATGGTTAGCTAGCACAGTTCTGAACAGTGGTACACATATAAAAACTAAATGTTATGGAATAACTCAAAAAAAGTATGCTTAATTACAGAAAAAAGGTGTTCGGTAGTCACTCACGTTCCTTAAAGTTACACACAGATTTTTCAGATTTTGAACACATTTACCTCCTAATAATGGGACCTATCAACTCACACCTTGTAGCTATGAGAGAGGGGGACATAGGAATATTTCCTGATAATACATTTATGGGTGTAGTTAAAATCAGTTTCAGCCAATGGACTAAAACATGCACTGTTTCGGTAGTGACATGAAAAATGTGGGATTTTAAAAGAATCAAAAAGATACTTTTAAAAACAACAATGGAAAAAAATACAAAAAATAATTTCAATATCATTTTCATAAGTTGAAATTTAGGGGTTAGGGTTCGGGACAGCCACCAAGTCAGAGTAACGTCTTGAAAAACTTTATTTATTTTTTTTAAATTTTATGTATACAAATTGTATAATATCCAAGGTACACATTTCTAGCAATTTTGCAGTAAATTCTCATATTGTATTTTCAGAAAGTTTTGGAATATCTGTCCTCTCCCCAAATTTGTCACTACCGAAACACAGTAATATTAATTTAATTATATATATATATATATATATACACTGCGCCACCGACAGTAGTTGATCCATTACCACCACGGTGGTAAAAATCTGCCACCGTCACAACCCTAACCAGGACCAACATGGACACAATTTTATGGGATAACACCCAAAAAAAATAAATGTCACTAATGAAACTCCACCAAATGTTTCGATAGTGACAATTTTAGATTATTTTGAGTCTACCTCAAAAATGCTAATCAGCACATGGTTAGCTAGCACAGTTCTGAACAGTGGTACACATATAAAAACTAAATGTTATGGAATAACTCAAAAAAAGTATGCTTAATTACAGAAAAAAGGTGTTCGGTAGTCACTCACGTTCCTTAAAGTTACACACAGATTTTTCAGATTTTGAACACATTTACCTCCTAATAATGGGACCTATCAACTCACACCTTGTAGCTATGAGAGAGGGGGACATAGGAATATTTCCTGATAATACATTTATGGGTGTAGTTAAAATCAGTTTCAGCCAATGGACTAAAACATGCACTGTTTCGGTAGTGACATGAAAAATGTGGGATTTTAAAAGAATCAAAAAGATACTTTTAAAAGCAACAATAACTTGAAATTTAGGGCTTAGGGTTTGGGGCAGCGACCTCCCAATTGAAAGTACCCAATAAATTATGATTTTATATATATATACTGTATATATATATATATATATATATATATATATATACAGTATATTAAGCTTACTAATATTTTAAATATTATTGTGGGTTTCCATAGAAAATAGAAGGTGCTTAGTAAACATTTAAGATTTGAATACCTAAATGCTTTTTAAATGTGTTTTTTGGTTGTGGACAGCAGTTTTGACCAATTCTGTAGAATGACCCTAGTACAACATGTTGGGCTTGAAGGGGAAAACACTTCTATTTATTGATGAAACACTTCTAATTTAACCAGCATTACATTATAATTAGAATGTTACATCACAGAAGATTTGTGCTAGAAACAGTCAGTTTCAATTTTTAGTTACACAGACAATCTCCTGATTCAATCAGAAAGGAAGGAAATCAGTGGGATAGAGAGATTCGTTAAACCTTTAACGCACCATTTAAACCTGCAGTTCTGAAAATGACTCGTTTCACATCAAGAGTTGGAACTGTTTCGATTACAGTTTAATGATGCACCTTGTTTTTGAAGCATATTTTCCTCAAAAGTATAATGTTTGAAAACAGGATTTTCCACTCCTTTCTGTATTTGGTATTCCTTAATACTTTTAGCATTAATTAGTCTCATAATTATCTTTGAAAACATAAGGTTATACAATTAAATAGCAACTCCAAACCCAAAAGGGCTGTGTTTTCAAATCACGCTCTTAAGATCATTTTAACTGAAGCTGAAGTGTTATTTTAGAATGAAGTAGCTGCTATTCCCAAACCAGCACATGGATTACTTGTTATTAAGCTCATCTTAACAGCATCATTACCAGAGCTGGCAGGACCAAAAAGTCTTCCGAAAAACATCATATCTTACTGATATATACTCCTACATCTATTTACAACACATAACTGGGTATTTATCATATACCATAAATAAAAAAAATCATTAGCAACTATTATACATTTAAAAAAAGAATAAAACAAGTGTTTCATGTATGTCTAACAGTAGTATTCAGGTATAGAAATGGAATAATGAAATGTAAAATAACAATGGATAGTCTTTACTGTATAAATACTAATCAATTCTTAAAGTTACAGAAGTTATTCAGTCAAGAGCAGTGAGTGATTTTCTTTTTGCTGTATGTTATTTGATTAACATTAATGAAAGACAGCAACAGGTTTAATTAGGCTGCTGTCACTTTAAGACCTGATGCACCGATCCAATATACGGATACATTTGCATTTTTTTTCTCAACTCTTCACGTAACACGAGAACACAAAAAGAACCAAAAAAAAAACGAGCAAAAGAACTCAATTAGCTGTTCACACCCTATCAGAGATGCAACTTTCTGTGTGCGAGTATCAAAGCATGGTTTAAAGTCGTGTGAATATTTCTGGGCCATCAGGCTAGAAAAAGCACATACTCACATCGTGATTTTATTACGATTTTGACTAATTGCACAGCCCTATGTGCATCCCAAAGCTATTGCTAGCAAGTCAAAAATATTTAATTCTAAACAAAATGTTTCAGGCTACTCTGTTTTGAGTTTTGAAGCAGGGAAGCTGAGAGCTCAAGCAGGAGATACGCATCAGCTGCATTGATCCAGGTGCTGCACTGCTGTGGATTTACAATGATCATTACACACGAGATTATACCAGCGCGATCCACGGTCATACATCACAGATAACATATATGCAGGGAGACTTTTGAGTAGGGCTGCATGGAAGAACGGTTAATCATGATTATTTTGCTAAGAAATATAATCACGCTTAATGTCGTGTATAATTTCTTCTGCATTGCTGCACTCTTACACGAAGCACAAACCAAGAGAACGTCAAATCGTATGGTTTTGCCAAATGACCGCAGGGAAGAAAACAGACTGGCTGTATTATCGGAGTAGAAAATCTCAGTAGAGATCACTAAACTCCAATTTGCATGTTTGCCAGTGTTTTCAGCTCATCAGGGCTTTTTCTGTAATGTATTCATGGTTGCCAGTTCGGAAAGATTAAGTAAACCTCTGGGTGGACAATGTACAGGTTTAAGGCAAAAAAGCTCTGATTGGGAGATTTAAACTGTTGACATCTGGCAACCATGAAAGCTCGTGGAGGCTTGTTACCAATGCAAGATAATGCAAACGGCAAATTAAAATGAAATGCATTCAGGAGAAATAACCAGCGGGCAAAAGCAGAAATTATGATCACGTTTAAAATACGAATCATTGTGCAGCCCTGCTTCTGAGTATTGGCTATTACTGAGCAAACTGTTTCAGAATCTACAGACACACAATCCTGCAATAAATGTGTGTATGAAAGAATGAAAGATCTATTTATCTATCTATAACTGAATTCAAACAGCATGTGGACAATGAAAGACATCCTGACATGCAATACATAGAAAGACATGAGGAATGACGATGAGAAACAGTAATTGTTGTTTTGTCGACACAATTGGGACCACAGGTGTTAAGAGACACATTTGGACAGCAGGTATATCATTCTTCATTTCTTTGGCGTGATTACTTCGCATCATGCCATCACCCAGACAATTGTCATTATACAGCTCTAATATATGGACTGAATGAAGTGAAAGAGGGTGGAAATTACATTTCAAGCAGAAAATGCTCATACTGATGTACACAGTGTCAGGGAAAGAAGAGAGAGAAAGAGGGGGACAACGGTGGCTATGGCTGGTTTTCTGTTGTTCTTTTTGCCCCACATGCTGTGAGCTGTCGCTTTGAGTCAGTCTGACACGACTGAATAATGTTAGTGTGTGTCAAGGCATTTTGAGTCAAAGTGTTGGAAAAAACGAAGATGTAACAGTAAAGTCTTGATGCCAACTGACAGCTTGTCTGGTCATTGTAATTCATAGGGAGGCATTACCTTTGGCTGCTTCAATCAATCACATTTAATCAAATTCACAGCATTTTGCATGATGTAACAACGCCATTGATGGTGTGTGTGTGTGTTTCACAGGAAGTGGGCCATTCACTTAGGAATAACATTACCAATTCTGAATCATCAAGAGTTATCTTAAAAATATGCAACCATGGAACACCAATTACATAAAGAGATCAGAAAGATAATTTTAAAGGGATAGTGCACCCCCCCCCCCCCCCCAAAACAATCTGACATAATTTACTCACCCTAATGATGTTCCAAACCTATAAGACTTCGGATAATCTTCAAAACTGAACCTTTTACTGAAACAGGGTTGGAGGGTATATAAATGATGACCATTTTCGTTTTTGGGCGAATTATCCTATTATGTTTATTTTAAAATCTGAATGCAAAGGTACATACAATGTTTCTACCTCTGTCATAAAAGTACCTGCACGCATTAATTTTACGTTTAGTATGGTAAAGTTTTATAAAAAAAATTATAAAACGTAAAACAACGAAGAAAAAGGTGCAACATTAATTATGCATCGGAACTGCTCCAATGATTGGACACAGGTTGTGTCAATATAAAGCCATTGAAATGAGTCAGAAACTGCTCTGTAAACAACCTAGAAAAAACAACACATTAGTCAGCATTGTAATGAGGGGAGAGCATTACATTACATATCCCCATAGAACGGTGTAATGTGCTTGAGTGATTTTTGCCATCTGTTGACAACATTTCGTAGGCAGGTAATTTATCACCGCAAACAGCGGGGCCACAAAATTAACACATTTATTTATGATCCTGTGTGAATTTGAACTGTGTAAATACCATTGGTCATATCCAAACAGTGATTCTGCCAAATAACACAAGTGTTTCAGAGAGAGACACAAATATAAGAGGTGTTAGGGACAAATAAACCCTGGGTGAGTCTCTAAAGCCTCTATATTGATTGGGAAGTGAGGTTATTTTTCAGAGAATAAAAGCTACACATTTCAGTTGGGTTGTGGTCAGAAAATGTAAGCAATATTGATGACATCTGTGACATGCTGTCAGTTTTAACAACAACAACAACAAAAAGCTTGGCCATACAAAATAAATAAATGTATTCACGAAAAAGTACTGAAAATGAAAAATTAGGATGATTAGGATGAGTTTGTTTCTTCATCAGGTTTGTAGAAATGCAGCATTGCATCAGTGTCTCAGCAATGGATGCTCTGCAGTGAATGGGTGCCGTCAGAATGAGAGTCCAAACAGCTGATAAAAACATCACAATAATCCACAAGTAATCCACAGCACTCCAGTCCATCAGTTAACATCTGGAGAAGACAAAAGCTGAAACTAATCCATCAAGATATACAAGTTCATAATCCATAATAACTCTTCCTCCAGTGAAAAAGTGTTCTGGTCTGAATCAGGAGAGAAATCTGCACAGATCAAGCAGCGTTTAAACAGCTCTAAACAAATATGTGGCTGGAATTTGATGTGAGAGACAACAGGAGGAGACTTTTTCACTGGAGGTAGCATTATTATTATGGATTATGGACTCGTATTTTAGTTAAAAATGTCTTGATGATGGATTTGTCTACACATTTCTCCAAATCTGATGAAGAAACAAACCCATCTACATCATTTCGGCAAGTGTTGATTTCTGTGGACTATTTCTTTAATATAATGTTGATAATAACAAGTTACAAGTTCTGCCTGCATATAGCATTCATATTACTGGAATATTCATGAGCCTCACAACATATGAACAGCTAGGCTTACAAGTCTAACAATTATCATAAGCATCAAAAGAACAAAAATAACAAAATTGCATCATAAACTGTTTCAATGCTCTTCACTTAATTCTCACAAGATTTATGTATTTATTTATTCAATGTGTTTAAGTAACTAACAACATTTTACAGTTTAGTAGAAAAGTGCAAAATATCAGTCAAAAATGTTGATGAAACAATTGCCATTCCATTTTTACAAAACATGCTGAACATCTATAGATATACGCTGCTATTGTGAAAAAATGAAGACCACTATATACCACAACGCTGAATGTCAAAATAGTGGATAAGCCCTTTAAAAATCTCCTGCAGGAAAGGAGACAGAATTGCCTAGAGACTCAGCAGACACTTGGAATTCTACACACTTCCTAAAGTCGTTGCCAAGTTATGGAATCTCACCCAAATGTTTTATTCCGGATGGAGTGAATCTCATTTGGTTTGTGTAATATTTGAAAAGGTCAGGCGCAGAGCAGACACCACGGCTGAACCCCGCCGTAGATGGAGTGGGCGGAAAGAGAGCGACCCGCGCCGTGAAGAGCAGGTTTCCACGAGGCCCGAAGATGCGGCCCCTCAAGAGCAAAATTAAATGAAAAGGATGGGGATGAGTGTGTTCTCTGTGTAAAGACAGGGAGCGAGGGAAATTGTTTTTGTGAGTGGGGGTGAGTGAGAGGTATTGGTTATACGAGCACCCTCTTCTTCCCTTATCCTCCGGTTCTCTTCTCATCTCACTGTCTGAATGTGGCTCTAAAAGTCCTGGAGGCCCAGAATATATTCATTGTTCTGTTTTTCAAAAGAAGAAGCCTTTTGCTCTCAGTTGCATTAAAAAACATTCCATTTCTGCACAGACCGACTCTTTACCTTTCATTGCAGCTTCAATGAATATCTCATCCAAAAATGTAACTTCTGTCATTATTTACACTTCATGTCATCCCAGACTGGTACGACTTGTTTCTCTATTCTGAGTTCCAGCAGGGTTGGTTAAAATCTGAATGATCCCAATATTGATTCGAAGATCAGTATTTTACTTCATTCCTTGCATTTTGCTAATTATTAAAATTAATATTTTCCAGACTGTCTCAAGTTAGATGACTCCGTATATCAGAATTGTCTTGCAAAGCAATGCTCCCCTATTGTTTAGCGCCACAGCTAAATAAATCGTTTTAACCAAATATATGTGAATGCAAGTTTGCAGTTTGTATTGAATGTGATGCAACACAAAGATTTTAAAATAACATACTGCAAAATAATGGCAAGAAACATCTTTCAAAGAGTTGTTCTCACAGCCTGCACACAAAACCAGTAGGGTTGGGTATTGAGAACTGCTTACACATTTCCAAGAACTGTGGATTCGATAAGACACCCGCATTTCAATTTTGCTTATCGGGTTATTATTTTGTATTGTTACTGACTATTTTTCCTATTTAATACTGTAAAGCTTCTTTGACACAATCTGTTTTGTTAAAAGCGCCGTATAAATAAAGCTGGCTTGACTTGACTATCGATTCCTGTGTGTGCATTTTAATGTGATTTTATACATTGCGCAAATACTGAATCTCTTTTGCATATTCTTGTGCTTGAACAGACAAATACACGTTTAACTTCTGTCAAAACATCCTTGTAAACACAGTCGGTTTTGTCTTAAGTGAACATAAACAGTTGAGACAGCACATGTGTATCAGTATATGGGATCCGTGCATTAGGTCTTAAAGTGACAGCAGTCTAATATTCCTGCTGCCCTCTGTGCCATTAATGCTATTTTGTGCTATTGCTAATTCCTTTATTTGTTCTTATTTTATTTCTAACTGTTTAATTATTTTAATAATGTTTGAAATGTTTTCTAGTCTAACTGGTATTTTTGTTAAAAGCACTGGCAGAAGTTCGTCATAAACGTTACGATGCTGACTTTTGATCATGGTATTCAGCTGCAACAGAATGTTTTGCAAAAAGACACAGAATAAATATGTTTGGCTTCATTTTTTAACACCTTATTGGAATTGAAACTGGGGATCGTTAAGGATTGATAAACAGAATTGGAATCGTTAAAATTCAAACAATACCCAACCCTAACAACCAGTGTTGTCTGATTCACAAACAATTGACTTTAATGAGTACTTTTTTAGTGAATTGAATAAATGTGGGCTGATTCCCAAAACTTAGACTCTTATACACCATTTCTTTAAATTAATAACTAAAAATAAAGAGATACTGGTTTGAATCAGTCTGAAACCCTCTCCTGTATAACTTATAGAATCAGCAGCAACAAGACTGACATTAAAACGGAAATATACCGTTTAATATACCGAAATAAGCAGATATCCTGCAGTTTGCCGCATATGACAGATATGACGGATCCACTGTATGCTTTTGGGAAGCCATGTAAATCCGTTCTCTGTTGGCAAACTTGTGCAAATATTTGTAGCAAACACAAAAGGGTTTACTAGATGCACGATGTCCAGCCGTTGGAGATTATGCAGGGGGGCAGTCTAAACATCATTTGAGGGCCGCGTGCATTTCCCCACAGCACTTAAAAGACATTTACGAAACACAAACACACTTTGACTAATGCGAAACTTTGACTATCCGCCCGTCATTTGGAGCTCGGCGTGGATTTAGCTCGGCTGGAGTTACAGTTGTAAAATGTATTTCTGTCACACTGTGGATGTCTGGCGACAGATAAACCCAAGCAAATAGAGGCAGACTTGATGAAAGGCATGGCATATCTGGCAGCGAGGTTAAGCCTTTCATAAATTGAAATCTAACTGAAAAGATAAGTAGCCTCTCTTTTTGCTTTTTTGTACTGTGGATAATCTGCAAAGTGGGCCTTTCATCAACTCCCCCATCCAGAAAGACACTCGCACACACATGCCAGACCTAGTTTTACATAACATATAGCTCTATAATTATGTAAAAGACTGCATACTCGTTTCACAGAAAAATAAGTACGATTGCATCTGATTTCATCTTAAAGTTGAAACTCAACATTCCCCGTGGAGCCGGAATACTCAATTAAAAGATGTCCTTGATAATTTATCAGCGCTGTGACAGAATGAGGCCCAGTTTGGTTCATTTTCTTATTGTGTGTAACACTTGAATGCCACTTGAGTTCAGTTTACAAGGCCACATATAAAAAGTGTTTACCCGGCCGCCCTGTCAAAAGACTGCTAACCTTGGAACTGGAGAAGAAGTGAAGAAAAACAAGACACTCCACACACACCGTGCTGTCATAGATATGTGTTGGTGCCTCGATTACACGTGACTCAGACATCCACGCATCTATTTCCTTTACCTTTATCCCCTGTATGTGATTTTAGCTCACTCAATGTAAGCTTTTTTTTACAATGCACAAAAGTCTCTAACAATGTTAACAGCAGGCTTTCAAAAATGTCTTCAATGTGCTGAATTTAGCAGCTACAATATTTAACGGCAGGCTCATTTTCATCATATGATGTTGATAGGTTGTTCACGAACATTTTCATTAATGGGTAACTTCACACAGAGACACAAAAGAAGTTAGGACTTGATCAATTGAACTGATTTACTTTCTTAATACATGTTCCCAAAATAACTGCATGATTCATCGGTGCATAATATCATAAAATGTGCCATTGTAATATTTCATCAAAATGTAGTAAATTGCTTAGGCTCTGAAACTATCTACCGTTTCAGCTGACATTGCATAGACTACATATCCATCCATCTATCTATCTATCTATCTATCTATGTACATTTATATATATATATATATATATATATATACAGTGGGTACGGAAACATCTTAATTTTCATATTTTAATTATAATAACACATTTAACTGCTTTTATTTTTGCTTTCACATTTTATTTATTTATTTATGATGAGAACAGATAATGTGCGTCACTTTTCATGTTCAACACCACAGACTGCACGTGACAGCGGAGGCCACTAAAAACAACAAAAAATGCTAGGGCTGGGTAAAACAAAAAAACGGTTTCTCTATTTTAATAGATTCTCATTTTTTATGAACCAATATTGATTCTTAAATCCCTATCGATGCTGTCTTCAGTTGATGAATGAACCGTACATATAGTGCACCTCCCATCCAATAAATCGCAATAGGTTAAGCTTTGCGTTGTTACTTTTGATATAAAATAGTCTCATTTCAAATTCTGTCCATTTTAAATTCAAGCAATGCCGTTTTGGCGCTCTTTAATGTGACAGACGGCCTTCAGATTTTTCCGTCACTGCAAAAAAAATTCCATCAATGATGGAAAATTTTCAGTTAATGCGACCTCATATATATATATATATATATATATA
>NW_015648568.1:215085-218347 GCF_001515625.1 Sinocyclocheilus rhinocerous
CATCTGGAACAAAAAAAAAAAAAAAGAAGAAATGATCACTTGGACCCGTGTTCATATTAGAGCACTGAGAGAAGTCACTTTAGGGCTCCCCTCCAAAACCCAACAAAACTGCTATAATCCAACCCCTTTTTCAACAGATTTATCATGAGTTCATAAGTGACCATAAATGCATTGTTTTTTGTTTGATTGATTGATTGATTGATTTCATTTTATACATATATACATAAAAAAGTTAACTGCGACTGTCTCACAATTCTGAGATCTATCTAACATGTTATTTTTGTTAATTCTGAATTTATTTTTAAAAAAATACAGTGTAGCTTTAATGTTGACAAATTTCCAAGTATTGACATAGGCTACTGTTTTTGGTTCATCTATCTTATTGACAGTTAACAACAACTTTCCTGGTCAAAAGCCCTTCTGAAAGGTGGGTGCTGGTGTTTTTTCTGAGAGTAGTTCTCAGCATGCCACTGCAAACTCATTCAGATCTGAATCCTGGATACTATGAGATGCCCACTTCAATTCCTAATGGATAAAATCAAGTCATAGGTTACATTATTATCTCGCTGAATATCCTGTTTCGTGTACAATATGTAACATTACAGAGGTAAAGTGAAGCAAGTCAAGTGAAAAAGGCCTGCAATATACTATTGACCTGTAGGTTACACGTGCAAGGTTTGCAAACTTCAGAGAAGTTAATAAGGAGAGATAAAATATGGAATGCATCCATTGCTTTCATTGTAAGTTCGAGTTATTGGTGCTTTTGTGCAGATAAAACTCCATTCACACCAGAGGCATGAGATCATCGGGGCTTTATCAGTGCATTTTGGTGAGGACTGCTGTCAGTCTGATCTAATATTCATCACAAATGAGCTATAATGATTGCATAACACATACGATTGAAACAAAAAAAATGCATGGAACGTTTCTTTAATATTTTATTAGTGTAAACTTTATTGAAGTTTAGTGTAACTTTGTTGTATCTTTGTAACCTTGTGCTGTGCAGCCCTCAGGTTCTTTTGAAATGAATACAAATAGCATTCAAACATTTTGTTCGATTAAATTGTCATGATAAAAGACATTGTTTAATGCATAGTTTATATTACGTCATTCAGGCTTTTCTGATGATAAACAGTGAACTGAATTGTTTTAATCAGACAGGATCATATATTAAATTCATTGCATTTTTATTTATTTATAATAAAGGACACATATGAATACAAATGTGTTTTATGTTGACTTTTAATATTACTTAATATCAGGCTCCACATACTGAATATGAGTCTATTAGCAGAGTTACTGTGTTTTCCCTCTTCCTCATAGTCTAATGTGCAGATCTCATTCACCAGGTCCTGTGGTTTAGTGCTAAAGCAGGAGCGTGTTTGACACAGATTAACCTGATCGTCGCTGTCATAAAGCAGCAGCTGTTTAATGAACAGAGGGCAGGAGCGTGAGCTGACGGCTCTACCTCAGGATAAATGCCCTCAGGCTGGAAGATCATCATTTGTCTAGTGGATAATGCAGGCCACTTAAAGAAGATGAGTGGTTCTTGTGAGGACCCTGAGAGCTGTCTGTCCACCGCCAGGTGAAGAATGCCCAAAAACATGCGTCCCGTTATGAGCCCATCTGGAACAAAAAAAAAAAAAATTGGCCATTATTCTTGATAACTTGCCCCAGAATTGACAATCTCCTTGGAATTGTCAATAAGTGTTCTTCTGTTTAAATGCTGTGAGCTACTCAAAGCTGCTAGTTGGTTCAGGCTTGGGGCCAGGATCTGATTTACGACATCCTGTGTCTTGGGCCTCTTGTGGAATTCTGGGCTCCTCAGGTTTCAGCCATGTTTGACCAAATCTTAGATTGTCTGATTCGGTCTGATATCCTACAATATATACATAAAAAAGTTAACTGCGACTGTCTCACAATTCTGAGATATAAACTTGCAATTCTGAAAAATTTGAATTGTAAGATATAAACTGACAACTGATTAGACACTAAGTTGCAATTGCGAGTTTATACCCCACAATTCTGAATTTTTTGCGTAACTGTGTTTATAGATCACAATTCAGAATTTTTTTCTCGCATTTTTTATCTGAAAAATCTGAACTGTGAGATATGAACTCTCAATTCTGATAAGAAAAGTCTTATTGCGAGTTTATTACTCACACTTGTGAGATATAAACTCACAATCCTGAAAACAGTTTTCAGAATTGCGACTTGTTGCAATTGCGAGTTTATATCTATCTCATAATTTTTACTTTTTTGTCGCAATTCTGTTTTTATCTCACAATTCTGACATTTTCTCTGTTTATATCTCACAAAAATGAGATATAAAGTTGCAATTCTGAAAAAAAAAAAATTGTAAGATATAAAGTAACAAATTGTTAGATACAGTACGATTGCAAGTTTTTTTTTTTTTGTGGTTTTATAACCCATAAGAATTACGTTTTGATGTTTATTGCTGGGGGGGAAATGCATAGTGCTGCACTAAAACCACTCAAAACACTTTAGCAGCAACATTGCAACTCCTGACACCCACGACACCCCAACATCATTTAATAAACACAAGCACCACACATATTTTTCTTGAGAAAATGTGAAAATCTAGTAATATTTATGAGTGTTTCTCCTTTAATTTCACAGGAGAGCAGAGATTGCTCACGTAAGCGCAGTCGTGTAGCGTGTCAGAGCACACACCGCCCACTATGCCATGTTTCTGACAGCAGCTCCGTGTGTATCGTGAGCATGAGAACTAACAGTGCTGGGAAACTACTTTGAAACTCAGCTGCAATAACAACTACTAACAAAACATGTTTATATATTTGATACCTTAAACAATCCAATGTAATATACTACCATACAAAATATATATATTTTTTAGAACTTGTAAATGCTGCATTTATTAAATTTAAAAAATATGGAAAAAAACGGTAATATTGTGAAATAATATTAGAATTTAAAACATCTGTTTTCTATGTGAATATCTGTTAAACTGTAATTTATTTCTGTGATGCGCAGCTGTATTTTCAGCATCATTACTGCAGTCTTCAGTGTCACATGATCTTCAGAAATCATTCTAATATGCTGATTTGCTGCTCAAGAAATATTTCTGATTATTATCAATGTTGAAAACAGTTGTGCTGCACAATATTCAATTTGTGATACATTATCATTCAGATGTTTGGGCTCAGTGAGAAATTGATACTTTTATTCATCAAGGACGCATTAAATTGATCAAAAGTGACAGTAAAGACATTCATAATGT
>NW_015648568.1:218888-226198 GCF_001515625.1 Sinocyclocheilus rhinocerous
ATTAAAAACAGTAATATTGTGAAATATTTTTACTATTTAAAATAACTGTTTTCTATGTGAATATCTGTTAAACTGTAATTTATTTCTGTGATGCGCAGCTGTATTTTCAGCATCATTACTCCAGTCTTCAGTGTCACATGATCTTCAGAAATCATTCTAATATGCTGATTTGCTGCTCAAGAAATATTTCTGATTATTATCAATGTTGAAAACAGTCGTGCTGCACAATATCTTTGTGGAAACTGTGATACATTTTATTTTTCTGGATTCACAGATGAATAGAAAGTTCAAAAGAACAGCATTTTTAAAAAATATAAATCTTTTGTAACATTATAAATGTTTACTATTTGTCTAAACTTGTTTACTAAATGTCACTTTTGAAGTCCTTGCTGTATAAAAGTACTAATTTCATTTAAAAAAAAACGTATTGAACCCAAACATAAAATAGCATTTTTAGTTATTATTTTCTATTTACACTTATTTACTTCTTGTTATTAGCCGTATTAAACATATTTTGATGTTACATCACTCACTTTTCAGTAACCAGCTTGAGCAAACCAGCAATACTCATGATAAATAACGATGGAATCCTATTGCTTTTAATCGTAGCAGACACAATATCTAATTAAGCAAAGCTCCATCCCCTCCATTACATTTGCTGCAAGTCTATCAAGCCGGTTATTAAACCGGACTCATATAAAGTAAATTTATTGGGTGCTTTATGCTCCCCTCCCACAGGATCACATGACCGCAATTGAGGATCAGGCCTTGTGTCTTTCAATAAATGTTATGTGATTGCATTTGAGATGTTCAGAGCTGCGTTCAACATGAAAGGAACACTGAATGTGTCAGATCCCAGAGAGGATAATTAATTTTGAGGAGTTCAGACATCATATTGAGGCGGGCTGCTCATGCGGCCTGAAATCAATATGACTTGTAAATCAAAAATAAATTGGTTGTCCTTTTGTTCTCTGCGAACAATCATCTTAAATTAATTGCTGTACCAACTGTACACTGTAAAAAATTACCTTGCATTTAACAGTAAAAGACTGTAAAAATGCTACAGTAAAAACCTGTTAAATGGTTAACGGTAAATTCCCCGACTATATACGGTGAAAAACTGTATTGGACATTACATGTCATTTTACGGTAGTATACCGTTTTTGGAAGTGAAAAATACCGTATAATTTACAGCGAATAACCATAAATTGACATTCTCAGAATTCCCTGCGTTAATTTGATGATTTTTTTGTTGAAATAACTGTTTCTTCTTATTTGTTTCTTATCAGTTTTGTATATTAGGGTTGTGTGTTACACCTAATGTTGTTAAATGAATGTTTATTGCATTATTTCAGTTTCATGTGTGTTACCATGATGGTGTTTAGTGTTTGTGTGAAAAAACCGTAAAACCAAAATGTTGCTACCGTATTCTTTTACGGTAAAATTCCGGCAACCACAGCTGCCATTTTTTTACCATAAATTTTACGGAAATTTTTTTTACAGTGTATGTTTTAAAGAAACGAATCACTTGTGATTGGGTGTGTTTTACACAATGCGTGCAGCAAACACCAGGTTTAGGAGCATTTATAGCCATTTTTCATGCTGTTAATTCCATATTCATTTTTATCAGACACAGTTGGCTTTCTTCTGGAGACGAGGAGCTGCTCATTGTTTTTCGAAGGCATGGATCAATTCGGCTCAGCTTCGCTCGGCCATCAGACGTGGACACTTGTGGCTCTGCTGAGTTCAGGCTTTCAAAACGCTCTTTATGTTGCATTTCACTGCAGGAGTATAAAGTGTTCACTGGCTCTTTCAGATTCTCTCTTCTCTTTTCATGAAGTCTGTATTTCATTTGTTCTGTTTCTGTTTTTACTTTGCAGGGATTGACTCTTCTTGCTCTTCTTCATTTATTTGATCATTGTTTGATAAATAACTTCAGCCGAGATCAAAAGAAAATATTGTATACACTAAAAATAAATAAATAAAAATGAACAAAATAATCTGTGATATTTCCAGAAAAATACTGGCAGCTGTGGTATCTTAGGTCACAGTAGCATCTTAGGTTTGACAGATTGAACTTAAATTTACAGTAAATGTATATTTCATTAACTAATATAATACCAATCGAAGTGGTAAACTCTGTTTTGAACCTTAATAATACATCAGAAGCCACATGGTGAATCAAAGCTCACAAATAGTTGGTCACAGGTTGAGGTGAATACTAAAAGTGTGTCATTCTCACACAAAACACCATCATGATAACACAATTAACACTAATATAATGCAATACATATTAATTTAATAACATAAGATGTAACGTAGAACTCTGATGTACATAACTGAAAAAAAAAAACAGACACAAAGTAGGAAGAGGAAACAAAATTTCAAAAAAACGTATTTTTCTTCCAAAAACTGCATTTTATAAAACTACAATATTTCACTGTAAAATTATGCTGTAAAAAAAAAAAATTATAATAATAAAATAAGTGAAATTTATGGTAAAAAAAAAGTGTCAGCTGTGGTTGCCAGAACTTTACCGTAAAACATATGGTAGCAACATTGTAGGTTTTACAGATTTAACTTACATTTACACATTACATTTAATGTTAAAATACCAACCTAAGCTGGTACTAAAAAGTACTAAAATCTTTTGCTTTTGCACACACAAATACAAAACACCACCATAACACACTTGACACTAAAATCATGCAATAAATATTAATGTAACAACTTAAAATGTAACAAAAAAAAAATCCGGGAATGTCAATGTAATTTTTTTTTCTTACTGTAAATCATAATATGGACTTTTTCACTTAAAAAAAACTGTAATTATAATTGCATTTTGTAGGGATTTGATTAACAGGACTGTGATATGCCACTGAATCAACTCATCATGAGGCTCTGGATTAATCTAATCAATTTATTGTAAAAATGTTATTAATTGCCCTGATAGATTTATTACAGTTTTTCACCATATACAGTAAGGTAACATACTGTTAACAGCATTTTTACTGTACACTTATAAAAATAAAGGTGCTTAAAAGGTTCCTCACAGCGATGCCATAGAAGAAACATTTCTAGTTATTTAAAGGTTTTTCCTGGTTCTTTAAAGGTTCTTTAACAGAGGCTTGACAAAAATGAATGAAAATGCCCCATACATTCAAGATAAGAGGGTGAAAAATGCTTCTGAACAATTTAACTCAATCTATGATAGATGTCACGATTATGTGAAATAATGAAATGCGAAAATATATGAAAAGTAATGACAGCTTTACGTTTACATCTGCTCACATTCGCAACTTGATTCTGTTACAAATTAAGAAAAGGATAAAAATACGAATATAAAGTAAGTAAACACTGTAACCAATGGTGCACTCGGTAGTCATGCACTGGGCAAATAAAAACAAGATATGAATACGACACAGAGGCCAACAACTAAGAAGATCCCACAGCTAAATTCAGCAAAGTTTGCTAAATATTGGCCACTATTGGCCTGGGTCGACCACTACTAAACAGACCAAAAGTTAAGTTGTCATTCACTGGAAATCTTCACTTCCGCCTTGTTCTCTATGCTCAGTTCTTGAGAGTTCATGAAAGAATCAGCAATGCTTTTGTGTTTGCATTTTAATGGTACAACTATGCACCATCAGTCAACATTTGGCTGTTTTTTTGATTGGTTGATTCACTGTTGAGAAATGTATCTGCAAACCGCACTTTAAAGCCAGCGGAGTAAAGCGAGGAGAGATTTCTGTGGGAACTGGGACGAGGCTAAGTGTATTATGCTGTTATGTGTGTTGTCAGAAGATCAGAAGTGCGGAGAAACACGGTGTGTGTGGTGAAGGCTAAAAAAAAGTTGTAAAGTGACTCCAGTTTGAAGTGTTTGGAGTGAGAATCTGGCTTTCAGTTTCCTGCTGAAGACACAACAGCAGAATGAAGCAGAAAGTCATGGCTCTGCAGTCGCACAGCGATATTTGTTTGCAAAACTGTAGCACAGCGCGATCAGACAGAACGTCTGAATAATGCAGCATGGGTAGAAATATTTTAGTAGAGCTCTGGGATAAAACACATCACCATTTACATCACAACGGGTCATCTGCATCACACGGAGGACAAACAAGACGGCAAAAGAAGAAATGCTTATTCAGATTTCACAGTAAACTTATGCAATATAGTCTTATGCTCTGAACATCATGTATGGATTTACACTAAAAGGCTAATTTGAAAGAGCTGCACACAGAGCCAGTTTTTTTTTCACTAACCACACACATCTATCTGTTAATCAAGTCATTGTTATTCTTTTCAAAAACAAAAAGTATACGCAGATTTAATATATAGTAAATTATAATTGTATTATTATATTAATTCCTATACCTCTACCATCAATTAGGCCAAATATATATATATACTGAACAAAATTATAAACGCAACACTTTTGTTTTTGCCCCCATTTTTCATGAGCTGAACTCAAAGATCTAAGACTTTTTCTATGTACACAAAAGGCCTATTTCTCTCAAATATTGTTCACAAATCTGTCTTTCCAGGTCATCATCATTGTGATCATATTTTTATTGATTTATTTATTTATTGTGAATTTAGCTACACGGTGTGTAAATACTTTTACTTAGCTAGTTTTTTTTTCATCTAATAAAACATTCAATTTAATCATATTTTAATTAGCTTTAACCTTTTTATTTTTTAGTAGAGCTGTCAGTTTAATGTGTTAACTTAATTAATTAGTTAAAATGGCTCTTTTCTATATAAGTTGGGCTCATTGTTATAAAAGCCTGTTTCTATCTCACAGTAAAAACAAAAAATTGCGACTTTGCTTCTCATCATTTCCAGACATTTCTTGTAATTGTGACCATTTTTAATTTTAAACTTCCCACAATTACTCTGAGACAGAAACGGGCCTTTGTGCATTATACACCGTTGCATATTCACAGCAGTGAGCACTATTTTCATCCCACAATCAGTGTCACACAGTAACAATACTTTTGTTGAAAAGAGATGCACTTAAACAAACAAACAAACAAATAAATAGTCATTTTAGTGGTAAATGACTGTAAAAATGCTACACTCTTAAAAATAAAGCTGCTTCACAGTGATGCCATAGAAGAACCTTTTTGTCTAAATGGTTCCATAAAGAACCTTTAACATCTGAAGAACCTTTCTGTCTCACAAAAGGCGAAAGAAGGTTCTTCAGATTATAAAAAGCTAAGAAAGAGATAGTTCTTTAATTTATGACCCTGCTTCCCGTTCCCATCCAGCACTTCTATGTGTTGTCCTGCTCTTTCCCACAAATTCCCACAGGTAAACGTGGAATTTTCAGTCCCGGTCCAGTAAAAATTCTGTCTTTCTCTGCTGTCATATTTTTCCAATGGCAGTAGAAGGGGAGATTCTCACCCGCATTTGATTGGACAAAAAATAAAAAATAAATAACATTGCTACGCCCATGAGTTCAGGATGAGTCATAATATTTTTAACTGTTACTTTTCCTTGAGGAAAAACTAAAAACTATATATATATATATATATATATATATATATAAACATATACCTTCTAAAAAGGTTATTTAAAAAATATATATAAAAATTAAAAGGCAATGCTTTTAAAAATAATAAATATTTTATGTTATTATTTATATGGTTTTTGTTTGTTTGTTTATTTTTACCCAGCAGCTCAAGAGTACAATTCCAGTGTTTGAATCTGCGAATTTGGAAATATCTCTTTAACCGCTAAATTCCAAGGTATACAATTGCACAACCTTTTAAAGTATACACTAAAAAAATCTATATTTGAGAGCATGCATGAACACCAGCGCTTGACACATGCGCACTAGAAAGTTTCATCCTTGTCCAATTTCTGTGCTATTTCTCTCCACAAGTTACGACCAATACAATGTCCTTATACTCATAGAGTTTCTGGTTTCTCTCAATCCTGTCACACAACAACATTTGCTGCTTTTGTTTCGTCTTGGCCCGGAACAAGTGCATCAACATTCAAGGCTCATGTGTGAGTCTATAGAGTATGTGTGGATAGAAAAACCAGACATACTATTCTGATGATGATATATACATTAACCCAGCGCACGCGTAAAAGTATACTTTGGGCTTAATTTACAGGCCTATTACGCACCACAAAGAAAAGCACAAAAGCCATTACATACTTGGCTCATTCCTGTAGCTAATCAGTCTCCATGCACCTGTTTTTAATTCATGCTAAATTCACGGCCGTTGTGTTCCTCGCTCTCTCTAATCTGCCTCAGCCACAGAGCTGATGGGTTTAGCTAGTGCATGTGAAATCTCACCCGCCGTATTTCAGATACAGAGGTGAAAACTTTCAGCTGTAAGAGTAGATACCCCTGTAGGCATCGTTCAGAAGCATGAAAAGGGACGTAAATGTCAGATCTACACAGACAATGCCGTTATCCTCGCCTAAACTTTCACCTTACGTCACATCATCATGACTTGTTTTTCCTGCAAGGCTCAGATTTATTTTGGGCAAACAAATGCATTTATTTGTCTCTGTTTCCAGCGAAGCAAAGAGAGGCTGTTATTAGTGTTGTTTTCATCTGCATTGTGTTAAATAAGATGTCGATCTCCATTTGACCCAGTGTAGCTTGTGGTTTTGAAATTCTATTAACATTTTTACGTCCGAGGGTTTACTCAAGGATAAGGTCATTTTGAGCTCCACGTGTGCCAAAACAATTCTCCCTGCTTCAATTAATTCTTAAATGTCATTAGAGTGTGAGAGACGGAGAACTATGGTTCGTGATGGGACTTTGAACTTTAAATGCCACCAAACACCTCACACGTATTTGTCTATTGTATCTCCGCCAAAGTTATGGCCGGTTTAAGAGTGTCGTCGTTGTTTGACCTCAGTATGTCAAACACCACCACAGACGATGCTTCTGTACGTCCAGAATATCTTTTCTGACAATGGGCCTCATTCATGAAACACGAGCAGAACAAATTTTTGTGTAAATCGTTCGTAAAGCTGTTCTGACGTAAATTTTCGGATTCATGAAAGTATTCGTATTTTCAAAATGTTAGTTGGTGCGAAATAAATTTACACCTGCTCCCAGCCATGTGTAAATGGTGCGTAAAACGTTCTGTGTTCTTTTTAGCAAACTGATGACACTGAATTTTGATGCACTGCCATCATAATATTTTACAAGTTTGTTTGCTCTGTTTTTGTTTTTTTTGTAGCTGGGAGTTGATAAGCTGTTTATCTTTGGGTTAAATGCAGCGCTTGTCACTGTCACTTTTTACCCAGCCGTCCAATCAATGGAGGAGGGGCGGGACAAATAC
>NW_015648568.1:226218-234356 GCF_001515625.1 Sinocyclocheilus rhinocerous
ATGCAGTGCCTTGCGAAATTATTCATACCCCTTCATTTTTTTCACGTTTTGTTATGTTGCTGCCTTATGCTAAACTGCTTTAAATTACTTTTTTAAAAAGTACACTTAGAGTGAAGTTAACCTTTGGCAAATTCAGTTGAATGGATATGATCTGGAAAGGCACACACAAATTAATAAAATGTCTAACAGCTGATAATGCATATCAGAGCAAAAACCAAGCCCTGAGGTCAAAAGAACTGCCTGTAGAGCTCAGAAACAGGTTTGCGTCAAGACACACATCTGGGGAAGGGTTCAGAAAAATAATTCTGCTTCATTGAAGAGTTACAGAAGCATGTAGTCTCTGTTGCCCTTAATGGAAAAAGTCTGAAACAACCAGGACTCTTCCTAGAGCTGGCCAAACTGAGCAACTATGGCAGATAATTGCCAAATGCTGATGTGCAAAGCTTGTCACATCATACCCAAAAAGACTTGAGGCTGTAAAGGTGCTTCAGCTAAATATTTGGTTAAGGGTATGAATACTTATGCAATGTACTTATTTCAGTTTTTTTATTTTTAATTAATTTACGAAATTGTGACAATTCAGTTTTTGCTTTGTCAATATAGTGTATGGAGTGTAGATTGATGTGTTGTATTTAATCTTTTTGTCAGTTTGTTTTTCTTTAATTAGCATAGGTTTTGTATTTCTTTTTTGGATCTGATTGATCTGAGCGTATGCACGTCAGTTTTTGAGTGAATACTGACAAAAACTGAGGTGGATTTTCATAGCACCCCGGTTACATGCATTTATCGAAGTCTTGAAATACTTCCTCTAATGTCTCTTCAGCAAAAAAAAAAAAAAGACCAATTATTATTATTATTTTAAGTACTTGAAATACATGTGCATAATAAAATGCAATGTGCCAATAAAATATCAAAAATAAGTAACGAACCCGCACACTATCAATACTTGCTAAAAATTCTTAAACTTTATTAAACGCAACGTTTCGGTCCACTGACCTTCATCAGGCAAATGTGAAGAAATCCACATTTGCCTGATGAAGGTCAGTGGACCGAAACGTTGCTTTTAATAAAGTTTAAGAATTAGCAAGTATTGATAGTGTGCGGGTTCGTTACTTATTTTTGATTCAACTTTTTGTTTGATTCTGTTCCCATGCACCTATCCTCGTTTCAGGTGTGCTGAGTTTACGTTGATCCAATAAAATATCAAAAATATAAAACAAAAACAAAAAAAACAAATCTGTCCATATTTTATTATTTTTTAAATACATGAATTTTGACTGCAGATGTGAAAGCCAAAAGCAAGCATGTGTTTATTGGGAGAAACTTGCCAGTATTTATTGACCTGAAAACAAAGACACAACCAGTCAAACACACATACCTTCATTGTTCAATGTATATTCCTGTAGAGAAACTCACTGTTGTTGATAACTAAAACTTTACGTGTCAGGAAGCATTGATGTGAAAGAGCAACAGAATTGGGTTGGGCTGTGAGATTAGTCTGGTTTAGAGAGCTCACCTTTATCCCGTGGTGCCATCTGTTGATTATTCCCCTCATACAATTCCATGAATTAGCCGCACACTTGCTATTAGTGACACAATGTTATGGGATTGAGGAATGAGGGGCAGGACTGATTGCTCTGCAGATGGTTGTGACGTTCAGACAGATGGTATGTCAGGATGATTATACAGCAGCGCTGCTTGGTGATGAGAACGAGACGAGAGCTGATTTGACCCACACAGCTAAACATGATTGAGATGTGACAACGCAAGACAAAATCAGAAATACTGCAAATCCTGATGATACTAATCTGTAAGAATGGGTTTACAGTAATGAATAGAAATCTGATGAGAAATCTGAAATTACTTTCAGTGGTAATATGTCAAATATATAACTGCTATTATTATTATTATTATTATTATTATTATTATTATTACATGATGTCCCAATTAATTAATGGCAAATGAATCACAGATCAGTTTGGACTGAGAAAATACACTCCCAAAAGATAAAGCCATTGTTGTTTTGAATAAGAAAAGCATTGTATAGACATCACAAAAGTGGCTTGAGAAATTATTGCACTTTTTAAAGTTAAAAAAAGTAAAGCAATATTTACACAGACTGTTCAGAGGTGGCATGAATGCATTGACACTGCAATTAGAGTTGCATAAATAATGCCATGAGATTAATGGGTTTATGTATAAATTTATTTTTAAAGAAATATTAAATTTCAAAATATTACTCTAAATACGAAACTAAAAGTGCCAGTAGGTGGCGGCAAGCTACTGTCTTAATGAGTGAGTTTCTGAATCTTTCATGCAACCAATTTTTTCAATAAAATGATTATTGAGAAATTAAGTGACTGTCTTTAGCTGTGGACTGGACTTCTTTAAAAGTTATATTCAACTGCCTAAAAATAAAGCACAGTTCAAAGCCTGTCTAAATATGTCCACCATCTTGGTAAGATATCAGTCAACATTTAAACCGCTTTATATATACTCAGCTTTGTTTCTGAATGAATCAGTCATTTAAATGACTGATCACAATTTAAAGGCTGCATCCTTCGAAGATCGCATAGGAAGGGTGATCACGTCACATCACGTCACGTCCTATGCAGTCTTCGAAGGATGAAGCCTTTGAATTGGGATCAGTCATTTAAACGTCTGATTCATTCAGAAACGAAGCAGGTTAGAGCCCTGCACGGGCCTCAAATTTAGGCCCTAGCCCGGCCCGTGTCCATACTACTGTTTCAGCTATAAAAATAGTTAAGTTTTGTATGTAATGGCAAAGTGATTATATTTTGTTTCGTTTTTTATTAAGTTAATTTAGAAAAATGTTTGGAGCATTTTTTGTTCGTTAAATATAATTTTTTTTTGTTTTATAAAGTAACGACCAAGCAGCCAGCGGCAGACAGTGAGCTGATCATAGCCTATGTTTGATCAATTTAGCCTTCTCAAATCATCACAACCTAAAATTAAATCTATAGATATAAAACAGTTCAAGCATATAACAAAGTTTAAACATTAAACCTAGATAAATGTGCACTATATCCAATAGTTTGTGCAGAGAGTGGAAGCTAAAGTGCGCTTTGCAGGACATGGAGGCGCCAGTGCAATCACTTGCATTTTTGTGCAAGTATCTTAAAATACGCCGTCATTTTTGTTCATAAAGGTAAGAGTAATACATCATTCGGAACTGTAAATGTTCTACTTTTATTTGCATGCACTCACAATATCAACAAAATGTTGTGCTTTTATAAAATGAAGAAAACAAACATGCACTTTCTGCCGTCTCGGTCTTGAACAGGAGCGCTTCAAAAAAATTAACCGAAACTCAGCGAATACATGCCTCACAGACATGATAAATATATCTATAGAAAGCTTTAAATTACTACTTAACGAAATAAAACAAATCAAAAACAAAAACTCTTTCATTATAATCATAATCCGTAAAGATGTACTTCCCTCTAAAGGCGTGTCTAATGAGGAGATAGCGAGTCAGGATCGCCAACTTCATCCTTGCGACATGGACTCAGAAAACACTAGTTTATTAGTAAATAGTTCAAATATCTCCTTACTATTTCACCCTGACACATTCATGATAATTACTTTTGCTGGGGCTTTGCGGTAATCTTTATCCTATTGCGTGCATTTGAACGCAAAAATCTTCAGCTGCGCTTGACGGCACGTTCTCTGCTGCTGGACACTAAACACCATCGAGCCGCTCTTGACAGTTGCGGTAGCATGGTCTCATGTTGTGTCCACCAGCACAGCATTTTTTTTATCACTAATTGATGGATGTCTAAATTATAAAAATAAGGAGAAGCCTAAAACAGGCCCGAGGCCTGGCCCACGTCTGAACTATGACGTGAAAATCGGCCCAAAGCCCTGCCCTAGGGGCGTAAAAAAGTCGAGGCCCGTGTATGCAGTGCTCTAAATGCAGGGCTCTAAAGCAAGTGGCTGTCTTTATGAATGAGCCATTGAAATAACCATTCACCAGATTCATTAAAATGACTGATTCCTTCAGAAATTAGGCAAGTGACTGTCTTTTTGAATGAGTTATTGAATTATTCACTCACTCGATTAATTCAAAAACATGGATTCATTGAGTAACGAAACTTATAACTTTGACTGTAAATGGCAAAACAGACAATATGGTGTCTTGTTTAATAAACTGTTGCATTAATCAATATGGCATTTGCAAACTCTTGCTGGTCTGATATTGCGCAACTATGATATAAATATAAGAGGGTGCTTTTTTGCCCTCATATCTTGAATTTTAGGCTCATATAACTGCATTCTAATAGGCTTCATCACACAGTCAGTCGTCCTGCATCATGTTCATCATAAACGTTCCAGGTTACGCATGTAACCATGGTTCCCAGAGGGAACGAGATGCTGCATCGAAAACCGCTGTGGAAACGCCCCTGTGTGCCCGCGCTCTGAATCACATGTGAAATCAGTCCAATGGAATAGCAAAACGTCATGGGCGGGGTGACGTAGAGACCAGAGAGCTTAAAAGTGCATCCAAGACAAGCAACATTAGCTTCTGATAGTTGAAGCAAGTCACTCACAGGGATGCAGGAAGTATGGCAATGAGACACAGCGTCTCGTTCCCTCGGGGAACCATGGTTACATGCGTAACCTGGGACGTTCCCCTTCGCAAACTCACGCAGCGTCGGAAAACGCTTTGGGATCGAGAATGCCCACACCCCCCATACTGACAAATGCCTGTCTATTGTGAAATCATGGCGAGCACAGAGACCGCAGCATGAGCTTCTGAACCTCGAGAGAGAGCGCTATATTCAAATGCGATCCCCACGATCCCATCCACTGCCGCACCTCAGCAACAGCGGGACAGAAACCGCAAAGACCGCAAACACGGACACACTCCTCGAAGTGTGCCCGGCGGGAGCGCGATGCACAATCAGCCCCCTCGAGAGCAGACTGTGCGTGCTCCGCTCCCAAACAAACAACACAACGACGGCGTGCATTCACACCCGTAAAGTTTAGCGTGGGCAGAGGGGAACACACGGTCTAAAGTGCTGTCTGTAGCTCGCCATATAGAGGTGACTGTGCACTGTTAATACAAACAACAGTAAATAAGACTGACACATTTCACACAAAGCGCTTGCTGAAAACAGAAGCTAATGTTGCTTGTTTCGGACACGCTTTTAAGCTCTCTGGTCTCTACGTCACCCCGCCATTGACGTTTCGCCATTCCCTTGGACTTGATTTCACATGTGATTCAGAGCGTGGGCACACAGGGGAATTCCCAAAGCGTTTTCAGACGCAGCGTGAGTTCCTGAAGGGGAACTGTAACAGTGTAAGATGACGGACAGCTCTGGATGGGATGATGCATTAACACATGATTTTTTTCCATAATTATTGAATCAAATCAACGTGTGATATTGACAGCCCTTATATGTATATAATTAAAGACTGCAAGCTAACTAAATCCAGTGTTTTGTACAATAAATATTGGATTTTCATTCATGGAATGATACATTGTGATGCGAGTCTTTGGCCTCAAGTTATTGTGAAAGAGGTGCATTATTCTGGCCTACCGACATATTTCCTCATACGGTAAAGAACAGGCTTTTTCTCTTTGTCATTCATTTGACTCTTAGAAACTGCATTGCAGTTCCCATCAGAAACGGTCCTGGATGAGGCTCAGATATTGTTTGTGAAGGGAAGGCACAGCAGGTCATTGATATGAGCTTTCTTGCCTTGTATTGTTTCTCGTACAGCCATTGTGTCTGTGTGCTTTTATCGTGATCTTTTTCACAGTAACTCAAGGACACCTGAATATCAGTGCTGTCAGCAGCAAACGGCAGATGCTATTATGACACTAACCGTTATGATGAATGGAGCTGTTTACATATTTTCTGTGATTCAGGCGAGCCAAGGACACTTTGCTTCCTGATTTTTACTCTCGCTACTGTAATACATGTTTTCACTCATTTGTTCAAACGGTGACTAATCAGTCGTTTTTAAAAAGACTGAAACTCGAGGGTTTTTCAAAGGAAACATTATCTACAAATCACATTTAAATCTCAACTTGAATCAAGATCTTGTTCTTTGTATCTGTTAATTGATTCACAAACTGAATTCAGCACCTTCATGTTTTACTGACTATATAATATAGGGTGAATCATCCTTTGCGAGAACATCTTCACTAACAGTTAAACTCATTGGTGTGTTCATCCATCAAAAATGTGTTTTTAACGAGCCCTGAAATTAAGTTTAGCTTGTAGGTAAAGATATACAGTTATGGTCAAAATTGTACAATTGTACACAGAATCTGCAAAATGTTAATTATTATACCAAAATAGGAGGGATCATACAAAATGCATGTTGTTATTATTATATATTTTTTATCTCATACTGACCTGAATAAGATATTTCACATAAAAGATGTTTACAAAAGAGAAAATAATAGTTGAATTTATAAAGAAATTACCTCATACAAAAGTTTATATATGCTTGATTCTTAATACTGTGTTCTTACCTGGATGATCCACAGCTGTTTTGTTTAGTGATAGTTGTTCATGAGTCCCTTGTTTGTCCTGAACAGTTAAACTGCCTGCTGTTCTTCAGAAAAATCCTTCAGCTCCCACAAATTCTTTGGTTTAGTCTGTCTCAGTTTGTTCTGTTTCTTCATGTCATTCCAGGCAGACTGGATGATGATCAGATCAGATCTCTGTGTGCAGCAAACAAAAATCTCACTGGATTATTACAATTAATGGCAAATTAATGTTTGGAAATTTAAACTGTTATTTCCTACTGACACACTACAGCAACATATAGAAATAACTGATTAAAACCATTTTTTAGCTGCTGAAAATACTAGCGTTCTAATCATTTTGGCCACCGCTGTATATAGATTCAGAATAAACTGCATCTGTCGTCTGCAGACCGCAAAATAAACGGGACACACGTTGTTCTCACAGTCTATTTATTTTACTTTGACTCATGCAAATTCAGTCTTTTTTCAGCTCTTAGGCTGCATATGCTGCTATACACTTCTCTTTGCTTTTTAATTATAGTCGTGTGTTTTGCTGACTGGGATTTATATGTTTATATTTGCTCGGCCCGGTATGGTATTAGTTATTTGTCGAGCTGAAAACACACTAAAGTCTCCATCAGAGACATCATTCTGACTATATATCATCTGGTGTCTGGTCTTCAGAATGCCGCAGACACTCGTCGCTCATGTACAGACAGCGCAGGAGTCATTCATTATCGAGATAATGTTATGAGATCGTGAACCGTGAAGCGTTCGCCATGTACTGGTGGTTCCTCAATGAGAGACACAGTAAAACGAGGGTTTGAGGAAGATTGCCAGGACACAGCAGGGTGATTAGCATTTGTTAATACACAGATTTCAGGCAGCCCGTTATGTTTGCATTTCAAATCCCGGTGAGATGCTGGTCTCCAACGTTTGAGAGTTTATGGATCAAAAACATCTGCCATCTTTTGAAGCTCAGTAGCTTCATCTGATATGCTGATCTCTCTCTCTCTCTCTCTCTCTCTAACAGTGCATTGACTCAGCCGTCATTGACAAATCAAGTTAGAGGACCACGTTTGTTTCCCAGAAACCAGGGCTGGATTGGATTTAGCCAGCAGAACGCTAGTGATTGACATCAAGTGTCATTACGCTGGTCGGCATAAATCAATTGTTCTCGTGGGAGATGCGGGTTAGCAGTCAGACGGCTGGATTTTCAGCAGCAGCTGCTACTATTGCTGCTTTAATTGCTTTGCTTGTCTGTTTTGCCCCGTGTATGCTAAATGAAAGCAATGTAATGAATATTTTACAGAAAATACGAAGCGTTTCAAATCTTGTGTGTTGTGATTGCGGAAATTACTACAAACAGTATGTTTGACGTTTCATAACTGAGAGTTACTAGAATATTTGATGGACATCTCTACAGGGTTTCTGTTATATGTTATATGAAGGTACATGTAAGACTTTAATGCCTTTCCAAAGACTTAGTAATGAAAAATATAAGGAATAAATTAATAAGTGAACAATATGTTATTTAAATGTAAATGTATAGGGAATAAATGATTAGCACTTTAAAGTTTAAAAATATAAACTTAATTGTGTCAAAATATCTACATTTAAAATATTATATATA
>NW_015648568.1:234530-239337 GCF_001515625.1 Sinocyclocheilus rhinocerous
TCAAAAGTCCCCCCCCCCCCCAAACAGGCTCATATTTCCTTCTGGAGTTTGAACCTTCTGTAATTGTTGCATATGAGTCCCTCAGTTGTCCTAAAGATGGATCTCAAAATCATACAGTCATTGTTGCAAAGGATTCAAATATGCAAAAGATGCTGGAAAATCCAGAAAAACTTTGGCAACGTCTCCAAGATGCTTCAAGAAACCTACCTGCAAAGCTCCCTGAAAAACTCTGCTCAAGTGCACCGAGGGCAAAAACGGTTTTAAACACAAAGGATGCTCACACCAAATGTTGATTTCATTTAGTTAACAGAAGTTAATTGATAAAGAAAATCTGTTAAAGACATTATTTTTGACATCATTCTCATTTTACAGCATTTGTACTCAAGTGCCTAAAACTTTTAACAGTACTGTAGCTTTGCAGGAGGTTTCTTGAAGCGTCTCGGAGACACAGTTCTTCTGGATTGAGTCTGTCTCAGTTTGTTCTGTTTCTTCATGAATAAGTGAACAATATGTTATTTAAATGTAAATGTATAGGGAATAAATGATTAGCACTTTAAAGTTTAAAAATATAAACTTAATTGTGTCAAAATATCTACATTTAAAATATTATATATAAAATGTAAGCTGATATTTCCTACTGACACACTACAGCAAAAGACAGAAATAACTGACTTAAAACCATTTTTAGCTGCTGAGAATACTAGCGTTCTAATCATTTTGGCCACCTCTGTATATTATCAATATCAATACAAAAATATTCAGAGTGAGGCATTTCATCTTTATGGCAGGAGAGTATTTAAATGAACCATGCAAGGTGATTTACTAATGTTTGCGGTAGGCAGTTTACTGGTATTTGTGACATTATTTAACACCTCAAAATGTATTTAACGTCTGATTATCATTGGCTCTGCTTATTTGGGACCCTATGTTTCTGCCCCGTTTCCGGATTTTTTAGTTTTTTCTTCCCTGAATTGTGGGTTATAAACTCAGAATTGTGAGACATAAACTTGCAATTCTGACTTTCTTTCTCGCAATTCCAAGTTTACATCTCCAAATTCTGGGTTGTGAAATAAAACGTTGCAGTTACCTTTTTATGTATTTATTTTGTATCCCGTGGCGGAAACAAGCCTCCATAGAGGTAAGATATACATAAGTAGCTATGCTTAATATTTGACAACTGTTTTACAATACAAATGTTAAACGACCCACAGCAATATGATAATATCAACTACTTGACTTTTTTTTCCTCAAATTTCACAGTTTTGAATAGCATTTTCTTGCTAAAAAAGTCAGAATTGCGAGATATAAACTTGCAATCTCAAGTTTTTATCTCACAATTCAGACTTTTTCTAAGAATTTTAGGTTTACATCTTGCAATTATTTTATTCTTTTTTGCCACAGAATAAACGTTTTGTTTCGTTTCGTTTCGTCAGAAACAAGCTTTAATAGAAGATATAAGTACCTATACATGTAATATTTGACAACTGTTGTATGATGGCCATCAGCGATATTCAGTGATGCAGACTACTTTTTTTTGTCAAATTTCAGTCTTGAATAGAAATTATCATTAACTGATTCGCTCTCAGACGAGACCTTAACAGAGCCATTTTTGGCATGTCAGGCTTATGATTAAGACTGAATATATGCATGTTTTAAAATATATATTTTAGGGGTAGGGTTAGTTCAAAGTGATTACAATAAACTCTATTTCTTTTACTGCTCTTTTTATTTATGTGTTGTTGTTTTTTTTCTTTATTCCCTTCAACGCCTTGGTCCATAAGTGCTTACAGCATTGCCACAGAGGTGTTTGTAAATAATAGAGGCACAGAGAGAAAAAAGGAGCTTTTGTTAATGGACTTTTTTTTCATTGAACAGGACAATGAAGGACTGACAGGAACGTGGAGCGAGAAACAATTCGATCTCTGCGAGCACACGAGCTTTAAACGTGCTGTGCACATGTGCAGCAGTGCTTTATGAGTAAATGAATAGGTGAAATATGAACGAAAAATCTGCCATTGTTTATTCTCATGTTGCTCCAGACCTGCATGACTATTTCTTCTGTGGAACACAAAAGGTGAAGTTTTTGCCAAAAATATTTTTCGTAATATAATGAAAGTGAGGGACTTGGGCTGTCAGCTGTAAAAACACAATAAAAGCATCACAGCCGAAGTCTTCTTGACTCGTGTGCTGTATTCCAAGTCATCTGAAGACCAATGAAATCTCTGTGTGAGGAACAGACACAATTTAAGGTGCTGAATCTTGGCATTCGCCCCAGCTCTCCTTCATCACGTTCATGAAAGAAATGGTGAAATTTGATTTGGGTCTTTTCAATGAATCACTTGGGCCAGTTCACAAAACCGCACTGATCCGGTGCTCGAGTTCAGCTCGCTGACTTAATGATCCGGTCTCGGCGGTTAATATCGCTCTGGAGGCCAAGATTAGCTTTAACTTACTTACTTAATCTTACTTAATCGGTCTGCTCGTCACACAAAGCTATAGCGAACGACTTTAGAAGACTTGGAATGAGTCATATGAACTACTTTTATAATAGTTTTATGAGTCATTTTTGAAGCTTGAAAGTTTTATTTCCAGTTTACTTTGCAACTGCATGGAAAAAAGCAACCGGTGTACTGTTTCATGACTCCTTTGTGTTCCAAAGAAGAAAGTCGCACAGATTTGTGGAGTTTTTTTTTGTTTTTGTTTTTTTAGCCTGAAATGCATTGGTGGTGTTAGTTTATAGTGAGCTTATGCTCAGGAGAGGATGGGAAAAATTGATCCAGGAATATTTCCCATTTACTGTTACTGTCCTACAAGAAATGACATCTTTCCAGCAAATGTTTCTGTCATGAAATATACACTATATCTTTGTTAGAGCATATGCCCACCTGGAAAAAAGTTTGATTCCCCTGATCTTTATATGTGCATTTTAAGATGTCTGGAAAGCAAAAGATGTCAATAGTTTTAAAACCATGTCAGTCTTTTTCATTTTTGTCTGTCAGTGAACACTTGGTCATGAAAAAGTCTTCGGGAAAAAAAAAAAAAGCACTTGGGTTTGAAATGATCACACTTGAATAGGTAAATTACAGCAGAATATATTATTTTAGGTAAACTATTCCTTTAAATGTTGAGCACAGAGCAGCCATGACCATATCAGTATACGAAGCTGCAAAAACTTGGAGGTCTCTTGTCAAATTAAAAGGATTAAAGAAGAGATTAATTAAAAGAAAAATAAAGAACCATAATTTATTGTAAAATAATGCATTTAATATGTTGGTATCTAGATTATAGCAAATTAATCAAATAAACTGAATTGACAGTGTACTTTATTGTATTAACAGTGTACATGAGGGAACAATGCACAAAGATTAGTGAAAATAGAGTAACAACCTGGAAAATGTATATATATCAACTATGGGGTACCTATTCTAATATTATGTATATGCCCTAAATGCTAAGCAACAATCTTATGTTTGTGAACAATTTAACGAGAACAATAACTGTGTCAACTGAAAGAAACTTGCACTGACTGATCTTAAAATACATCAGAGCCTTTGTTTTGGCACAAGATGCACACCAGTCATGTGTTTATGAAAAATTACTTAAATGAACTATGGTCTAATCCTGGGGCAGTCTAAGCCCTGTCTGTGAAACCAGGCCTAAAGTTCATAACCCTAACACATAGCTTACTGTAGGTATTTTTAAACTGTTATTACACAAAAGTATGCTGTTAATTGCATTTAGTTTACTTATGCTGTAAATTGCAGGCTGTAATATAAAGCGCTACCAATCTGTTTGCAAATAATATTTTTATTTTAATAGGCTTAATGACTATCCTAATCACAATCTATAAACACAAAGTCAAAGCCACACAGCAGTTTTACAATGTTCTAGTGCAGGTCTGAGGAAGATCAGTGAATTTACTGAAAAAAAAAAAAAAAAAACATAATTAAAATGTTGCCAAGATTATTAAATTCATTTATATTCATTTGTTCTTAATTTTATGCTTAGTCCTAATATGATAAAAAATGGCTCGCTCTGGTTGAGTAATATCCCTGCATACTAATGTTGGCCTTTACAGTTGTGAAGCAATTAAATGTTTAGTTACTTAAATCTCACTTTTTGACTGTTAACTGAAGCGTCATACTAGGGTGTACTTCCCAAAAGCAATTGTGTGCAAGTTCCGTCATCACCAATAGAGTTCAATGGAATTTGCAGCCATAGTTAGCTAAAGATGCTTTTGGGAAATGCACACCTGGAATACAAACAGTTTAGCATTTTCTGCCTTTTTTAACGTAATTTTGAAATTTTGACAGGCGCTGTTAGACCAGTGATCAGCTCAGATGAGAAAGTCTGTTATCTTAGCCTAACTACAGATGTTATTATGCAATTATATCAAGGCTTTTATTATACACACCGCAGAATAATACGGGGACCTCATCGGTGGATGCATCCATGAGCAGCATGTGGTTCTGCGACTCCAGTGGAAGAGCAGTTAATGTAATGCTTTAATACAATACGATTCCTGCCACCAGCGTGAGCTAATAAGCTCATGGATTTAAGCACAGTGTCACTCCAACTGAGCAATTTTGCCAACTTACAAAGAGCAAAATATAATCCAAATTATTTTTCAAAGGAAGCAGAGAGTCTAGTCTGTTGAATGCCAATGAACCACAGAAAAGTGTGTTATAGGGCACTCAATCACAAGTCTGAAATAGATTTGGCAAAACATCTCAAGATGTGATATATATATATATATATATATACAGTGTGTGTGTGTGTGTGTGTGTGTGTATATATATATATATAT